>NC_134086.1:69102767-69406817 GCF_000715075.1 Nicotiana tabacum | reverse complement strand
AAAAAGAAAAACTTTTAAACTTGTGGTATGAAATGAAATTCATATATTGTGTGTGACTATAAATCATGCATAAAGGTAAATTGTTTCTAAATATAAAAAGAGGTATAAAAAATTATACGGACTAAAAAAAATAGGTTTACCTAAATTAAAATGGAAGGAATATAAAATAAAGTAATTGAAATCCATCAAATAGAGCCATTGACACTCCTATTATGAAGTGCTCTCCCAAAGACGCATTTTATATCAAATATCTAACGAAATGGATAAATAAAATAATACTATTGATTATTACTACACAACGCTAATGTTTAAATTTTCATTCTGTATAGCATTCGCAATAGATGCTAAGAACAAGCTCATAGCTCGGTAACAATGGCACATCCACTTTCCTTCTCACAACCCCCACTACCGCCTCCCTCTTCCTCTCCTAAATTTCTTCACCTCAACACAACCACCTCAATTAAGCCCACGCCCATTTTCTCCCATCTCAAAAAACACAGTCTTTTCACTTCCACACCCAAAAAACCCAACTCCTTCACTATCCCATTAAAAGCCACTCAAGATTCAAACTCCAACAACTCCTCATCAGAAACCCAGCAAAACCCACCACCGGATAGTACCAAAGTCGCCACCGATCAAGACGCCGGCGGCGATGAGTTGTCACCGTCGGATGTGGGGTCGGAGATAAAGAAGCTGATGAAGGAGAGAGAAGAGAAGGGGACGGATTTTTGGAGTGGAGTGGCGGAGGAGATAAGGGAAATTGAATGGCCAGCTTTTGGTAAGGTGTTGAGTACTACTGGGGTTGTGATTGGAGTCATTGCTGGGTCCAGTGTCGTTTTGCTCACTGTTAATGCCGTTTTGGCCGAACTTTCTGATAGAGTTTTTGCTGGAAAAGGTGTTCAAGATTTCTTTGGTTGATTTTTTTGTTAAGATAAGACTTCTTTGAAGAATCTTCTTTTTTGTGTTTTAGTTCTTTTTTTCCTTGGAATAATTTTGAACAATCTTTTCCCATTTATTGTTGCAAAATTTGATTGAGAATACTCCAGTATATGATAGCTCAAAGTCGAGTTTAAAAGTTTATGAAGAAAGAAAATTTCTTAGTCTATGGCGCCTAAATATACTAGTGTGTAGTAATTTAGTTAATGAGTCTCTGGTATTTTCTTCAAGTTATTTAGACAGCACCAGAAGTTTAAACTAATACTAACGAATATATGAACGATGAGAAGATGTCACTTACCTAGAAAAGAAATTTAGTTGTTAATGTAAATAAAGTAAATATATGCACAATGGGCATGTACAGCACTTGATTAGCGTAGGATGAGAAGATGTCTATTCAAGAAAATAAAAAGTTTAGAGGAACTTTGATGAACAAGCAGCACAGCTCTTGAAATTCCTGTTATAAATCCACTGTCACAAGTGTTGTAGAAACAGTAAACTTACAAAAGCACTAAGACATACTTGAATGGCCACTAAAAAAAAGAAAAAGGCCTTATTTTTAGAAGTTTCAGCAAACCGGAAAGGAAAAGGTTCAGACAAGAACATTCTGCTTTGATCGGAAAACCCTCTCGAGACTATGGTATGGTAGTCGAAGGACAAAATGTTCAAGGCTCCACGGTCATGTTCTCTGCTTCCCGTCTAACAGATTCAAAGAGCACAGAGGAAAGATATCGCTCCCCGAAGCTTGGGAAAACAACCTGCAACGCCAGTTTAATGTGGCTGTAAGTAGAGGCAAAACAAACCTTGTCGTGACTTAGAATGCTATTCCATCATACAAATGACTAAAATTGGTGAAAATGTTCTCCATGCGGTTGACTTATGATACTTGAATACTTCAAACAAGGAATGATTACAATGTGCAAAAAACTGTCAAATTAGATATTCTACAAAACAATACAACAATAATGGCAGGAAGCACCGGATGGATCAATAAAGTCAGCATAAAAAAGCTTGCAAAATTGGCAGTGTTTTGCTGGACAAGATGAAAATCTATGCCAGTGTCAAAATGAGCATAGAAGCAACAGTTGTCTTAGTTGCTTAAATAAAGAATATTTTAGGAGTAGGCAGACAACAATAGAGTGAATTCAGCAGTTGCAGTAGGCACAAGAATCTTGAGCATCAAAGCACAATGATAATCAATTTACTGCATCTTTCTGGACCAAAGCACTGCCAATGAAGTAACTAACCCTAACCATCATCAAACTACAGTCCTTCCTCAATGACATATCAAGTGTCTATCCCTATACAACCAAAACCGCCAGATGTATTTTGAAGAGAGAAACACAAGAGACACATGAATAAGTAAATTTCTTTCATCATATTCTGTTCCCTATGGTAACACAGAAAACAAGACTTTTTTTTTTTTTGTTATATATGCAAAAACCCAAGATATTTAGGGACGACAAAAATCAAATGAAGCACTTCCTACCTATATAAGTTGAACAAAAAACATTTCATTATGTCAATCACTTAGATACTCACAAACCACTAAATCCCATGAGTCCACTAAGATAATGATACATGCCTTTTCTTTGTTTTCGATATGACAATATTTCAATGTTTTGCATAATATAGTTTATCAGCTTCAGCTGATCATGAGTTGACTAGCATTTCATAAAAAGTGATAGATACTTACAACAATGAGCTTCCCAGCATTTTCAGGGCGCTTAGCAAGTTTGATTGCTGCAGCAGCAGAAGCACCAGATGATATGCCCACCTGTAAAATGCATATTTTCAGTATCCAAAACATGTAGGACGTTAGGAGTGCGCAAAACTGCGGCATGACTATTACAATGTTCAATAGCTCTTGCACACACTTCTCTTTTTCTTTCTTTATTCCGTGGGAGCTTTTTCCCTTTATCCTTTTTTCTTCTTTTTCTTTTCTTTTTGGGGGTGGGGAGGCGGGGGTGGGGGAGGGAGTAGGAAGGTTGGGAGCAGAGGTAAAGCTGTCAAACTTACAAGCAAACCTTCCTTCAATGCCAGAAGCTTTGCAGTTTCTATGGCTTCTTCACTTGAAACCTGATTTTATCAAAATGAATAAATTCTGTCAAATGCTAGCACCTAAAGCCTAAAAAGTCAAGATCAATAATAGAGCGGAAACTGAGATTCATAGTGTTCCCATAGATCAAGAATTTTGTAGAAAAGATATTCTGGGAAGTTCATATCTTACTTGAATTACTTCATCAATAAGACCAACTTCCAAAACACCAGGAATGAAACCAGCACCAATCCCCTGAATCTTATGCGGACCTAATGCATCATTGGCAAGTCATATGTCAAATTGAATCAAAGAACCATATAACAATGACTTGTTAAATTGTTTACACAGCAGATATTTCAAGATGGTCACAATGACTTTTTTGTTGATAAAAGGTAAAAGCGGACACAATGACTTTTGTTTTTGCTTTTTATCCATTTGGGGCGGTGTTGCAGGACTGGGTAGCCACTCAGAAAGGCTAGTGCAATTTTTTCGCTCTTTGCTGACAATAAAGCATTTTCTCCTTTATATTTCGGTTGACACTAGAAATGGAGTACAGAAGGAGCAGGTTTTTTATACCAAACTCTTATGACACTCAAAATTGATAATTACTTTATACATTATGGTTAAAAGAGTGGATACCGAGGATCCATACAGCCGATCCGGATTAGATTTGGATTGAGGAGTAGCTGTTGTATATAAATATATAAATACTAGTAAAGAGATGAGATTACTATGTCAGTTACCCTTTTTGGCATAAAGATATTGTAAAAGCTAAAAAAGAAAAAACATTCGAGGTAGTTTGGCACTTAACTTAAGATACAAATTTAATTAGGAATCTGAAGTGTATAATATATTGCTCATGCTCTTATTTTTGGTTAGGAATATACAACTAAAAGGGAGGAAAATGTTTAATAATGGATTCACAATTTTTGTAGATAGCTATTTACTATTGATGTCCCTTTGGAGACATTTGATAGAAAAATTTATGTACTATTGATGCATGCTAAAATATTACTAGAACAACATGGAGTCTTTGACATATATATTGAAAAATTAATTGTTCAAAAACAAGCCAAGCCATTTCTTTCTACCTTTCTGCTTTTTCAAACTCACTTTGGTATTATTTAGAGAATCCTCACTTTTGGTATGTTGTTGCCTGGAGAGCTTCAGTGCAACTTAAGTTCAATAGTTTATTAAAGGGTAAAAGTAATGTCCTGAAATATTTAACATATAGCTCCTTTATTTTGGTTTTGCAGTGGGCATAAGAAGGGATAAACAAGTTTCGAGGAGAAGGCTATGGTTTAAACCAGTACATGGACCTGGGACAAGACTTTATGATTTACTGCCATCATATGTAAGGCTGTCTCTGGCTCTCAGCTTACCAGAAGAGTTTTAACAAATAAAATCGGGTTCTTTCCAATATATCATGCAAGCGAAGTGACCACTACGACGCCAAGACATGCTAATCAGCATCCAAGGCCAACTAAATCCTAAACCTTTAACAAGTAATGTCTTTAGAGGGGGAGGGGAGAACCAGAATCAATCAATACGTCATGGAATTCCTATAATTTACTAAGATGGATCATGGGAATTTCAGACTCCAGACACTGCCTGCTCATCTGAATTACTTTTAACATCCCACCTACTCATTTACTTTCAGATTTCCATATTAAAAGTCAAAATTTTAGCTATACCAGGCTCTAGGTGTTGTGCGAAATGTAGCCTTAGATACACCATAACACGACTAGATGACCTTAGGTCTACATGATGAACCACTTATATTGGACCCTGTTAGAAAGCACATACAGTGCTGGCCATTCAATGCAACCAGTCACACCATTGAAACTTTCGGTCGCATTGTAGACACTTTATAGGAATGTTACTTAGATATGGATCAAGGTGTCGAAAACCAGAAATAATGTTAAATACAATTAAGATAGTGTGAGAACCCAATAACTGCAGGTCTCATATTTATAAGGTTCTCACTCCCACAAACTTGAGTTCTGCTGCGATACGCACAAAGTGGAAAAATGAAAAGAAAAAAAAAACATAATGGTTGAGAAAGAAGAAAAGCTCACCAGGCTTTCCTCCAGAAAGAATAGCACTTTCAACTGGTTCCACACCATAGAGCTATCATCCAATTGCAAAAGGGAAAAAGGAATCATTTTGACAAGTCATGATAATACCAAACAGAAATTTAGCATATAGAAAGAATTCAATTACTAATCAAACCAAATAAAATATTTTGCGTTACAGGTCATTAGCCTAATTCTTAAACAAGCTCACCTTTATGTCGGGGTTCTGCTCTCTTAAATACTTGCCTGAACCTGTTATTGTGCCTCCTGTTCCAATTCCAGAGACGAGAGCATCTACTTTCCCGTTTGAGCCTTTCCAGATCTCAGGACCAGTGGTCTCATAGTGTACCTACATTATGGTAGTATTTGAGTTAGCCATTTCCCCATCAGAGAAAGTAAACTTTGGTGTGGGAAGAAGAGATACCTTTGGGTTTGCAGGGTTTTCAAATTGCTGAAGAATAAAGGAGTTAGGTGTTTTGGCCTTAATCTCTTCAGCCTTCTGAATAGAACCTTTCATCCCTTTTGCTGGATCTGTAAGCACCAACTCAGCACCAAAAGCACGCAGAATAATTCTCCTCTCAAGACTCATTGAAGAAGGCATCGTTATGATGAGTTTGTAGCCTTTAGCAGCAGCCATAAATGCCAATCCTACTCCAGTGTTTCCACTTGTAGGTTCAATGAGGACACTCTTCACAAAGAAAGACAATACAAAGTCAGATTCGAATGCTAAACAAGGTGGTAACCAAATCTTCAAAATACAAATGACTTCATTCCTCCTTGTAGATAATCGTCACACATTCATCAAATTACAGAACCACTCAACCCACAAACCAAATTGCAAAATCATTTCTAGAAACAAGGGTAACTAACCTCGCCAGGTTTGATCAGGCCTTTCTCCTCAGCATCCGTAATCATACTATAACCAATCCTGGCAGTAGTAATAAAGAGATAAGCAAAACACAGTCATCAGTAATAAATACATAGCTCCGATAAATACATAACTACTGTCGAGGAATATCCACAAGCAAAATGAAGTTTTACCTATCCTTAACACTAGAGCACGGCTCCATGCTTTCGAGCTTGGCAGCAACGCGAGCAACACACCCATCCACAACATTATTCAGGTACACCAAAGGAGTGTTACCGATCAACTGTGGGTCAAAGCCGCAAATTATTAATACAATCTAAGTGGTCTACAAATTCAAAAGAAAAGCAATATTCAAAAGGAACCAGATACAAGAGGTTATCAACTTACTTCAGTTACATCCTTGGCAATTCCATTCTTTTCTCCCGCCATATTTGTCAAGTTAATTCTGCAAGAATTTAAAAGTGAAACTAAGATCATAGTGCTTCAATTCATCATATCAGCTACTCATTTAACCAAGATTTCTCATTTGAGAACCCTCTAAACCCGTTACACTCTACTCGGGCAACTTCCATCCTTAACATAATGTAATCAGTTTCCAATATTCAGGAAGAAAAAAAACTGAAAGGAACTAATAGAAACATCAAATTCTTTATAATTTTTTTCCTTCTTCCACTTCCACAGACTACAACAATTTGCCAGCTAAATTAGGAAAAAAAATAAACCCAAAAGCACTTTGTATCCTAACAAATTCAGAAAAGAAGATGCACATCTTTTTTTTTTTGATGACCGAGAATCCTTTGGACCAACCGCAGCCTCCGAAACTCGGTGGATAATGGGCCCGCCCCTCTATCCTTTCTCCATTTAAATACCAGGCTAGGCTTTGTCATTGTGTGGGGCTTGAACCTGTGACCTAAGACACAAATCCACCGCCCTTTGCCCCTTGAGCTAGGCCTGGGGGCAAAAGAAGATGCACATCTTTTATCTTATCCCTTTTAAAATTAATTGTAGATTACATCTTAATTCAATCAACACCAAGAATCCATCCTCCACAGTTCATAAATCTCAAAAAACAAAAAACCCAATTCTCAGAATCACTTTTCTGCCCATATTTAAAAAGAAATTCAATTTTTAATTCCCTAATACCTTAACAAGTAAAGCTTGAAGAAAAAATTCCGATTAGGTGGAAAAAACAGTGATCTTGGCAAATGTACAGAGAACAAATTAATTATGTAATCTATAAGAGCAAATAAAAGCCACAAAATAAATGGAGAAAAAGATTTACCTGGGATTTGACAATGACAAGAAAGGAGCCTGGTTGAAGATGGATTGGTACTAGAATGCAAATGTACGGTGACTATGTTGAGGTGGAGAAATGAATGACCCTTATATATACCCACACCCACTTCTCTATTGATCATATTTTAGTAAGTTTTGTCTTGTATTATTAGTGCCTACTGCCTAAATCGTGCAAAATTGGGCTTCTTGCCTTTTTATTCTTGTTTCAAACTTTTTTGCTTTTATAAAAGAAATTCATATTTAATGCATTACATTTATCGATCTTTAAGTTATTTAATTAATTACTCCTAACACAATCTACAAAACCTAAAGTGTTACTCTCTCCGTCCATAATAAATAACTTTTTGGACGTCACTTAAAAAAATACTAACTCCTAAAAGAAGAAAAAAGTATTTTGAAATTTGTTTATCATTAACTTGACAAATATGTAAATAAGGACAAATTATGTAAAGAGATACTTATTTTGAATAAAAATAAAAGGCCAAAAATCACTTATTATGAATCCGAGAGAGTAAATATTAAGTATAAGATATTAGATCTTATAATTATGGCACACAACTTAAATTTAGTGTAAGGTGTCCTTTTTAGTTTGTCTCATGAATTCTGATTTTTTTTTCCTTTGGCATAGTTCATAAGTTTGATTTGGTCTTAAAGATCAAATATCTTATAAGAGAGAGTTATATATATATATATATATATATATATATATATATATATGAGACATTTTTTACTATTACTTTTATTTCTCGTCAAACAAATGATGTTTTCTTGTGAAATTATCATTTATTCTTAACAAGATACTGAAATTTTTCTTTCTTACTACCCAGACAAGCTTAAAAGATATGGTTTGCATACTAGTTCATAAGCTAAATGTTAAATTTCTACTTTAAATTAAATATATTAGCAAATGAGTTATTAAATTGCATATAATGTTCCTTCAATAACAATTTAGTCGTTAAAGTGTCGTAGTTGAAATTTTAACATAAGTTTGATTCAACCATCTTTTAGTACTAAACTTCGCAGAAGAAAAAGCATAAATCTGTTGGATAACTTATTCTAATATAAATAATTTATTCTAAAATAAATATTATCCGGTTATGATTGCAGCTAACAAGCTTAGAAAGAAAATATTGACTTAATTTTGAAACAAATATCTGACAGCAAATCAATCATCTTTTTTGGTAATTATTTATTACTAATTTAATATAAAGTTTCTATCAAATTGGCTCTCGAGATTCCGAAGGGTCAAATTGCATCATTTACTTTATCAGTGAACGAGAAAGACTGGCGGGGAAGTAGTCAACTAACCAAACTTTGAAGCTATCAAAATTGTTTGGAAGTCTATGTTCTTTGCTAGAATTCTCGTCCTAATTCATTTTTCCTATTTGAAAAGGAATACAACAATGTCAAGGTCTTGTTAGTGTTGATTTGGAATATCCATAGTAGAAAATCAAACAAAATATAAAAAACAAAGTCCATTAACCAATGATTCAACAAAAAAACACTAGTTTGAAAGTTGAAATTCTTTGTTACAACTTACCATTTTCATTTAGTTGTTCTTTTTTCCTCTCAAAAAGAAATATAATAATTTTGGGGTAGAAGGGGTGCGAAGCCATGCAACTAACTTGCAGTCTCCGGTAAACCTCTGAGAGTGCTGGAAGCTCTCACTCTAATGTCCGGGCACCTGGATCTGCACACAAGGTGCAGGGAGTAACATGAGTATGTCAACTCAGTAAATAACTAAAGTAAATAAGGTCCAACTGCAGTGATGAGCAATTTTAAACCATATAAGAGTTTACAACAGAAATATCAAGTCAAAACCAACAGTGCCATAGTTAGTTATCTCGTAAAAATGTCAGTTTCAATTAAAATACTTTGAAATCATTTATTCAACACTTTCCAACAGATGCACAATATAAAAAGAAGAGTGAAAGCAGCAAAATGTCATAAACGGGCCCCTCGGGCAAGGTATCACTCATAAGTATAGCCTCTCGGGCAAGACTCTTAGTCACTCGGAACTCAGCTCTCGTCAACAGTACTCACACTCAGCCCTCCGGCTCAATAATATCTCATAATAGTAATAATCATAATAACCGCTGCGGCGTGCAGCCCGATCCATAGTTTATAGTCGACTACGCTCACTGGGGGTGTACAGACTCCGGAGGGGCTCCTACAGCCCAAGCGTCATATCGCTGCGGCGCGCAGCCTGATCCAATATATATATCGTTGCGGCGTGCAACCCGATCCATAATATATATATAATATTGCTGCAGCGTGCGGCTCGATATATATATAAAATCCTCACCATTAGGTCCTCAACCTCTCTCAGTCATTAACTTTACAGCCACTTGGGCATATCAGTGGAAATCAGGGAACTCAGCCCAAACAGTTTTCATATATTAAGAAGTAGAGTGATAAAATCAGATTTAAACAATAAATATGTAAAACATGACTGAGGATATGCTTTCAAAACAGATAGAGTGAGGAAAGTAGTAAAAATTACCCATAGGGTCTAAACAGGTTGGCACAAGGCCCCAAACATGTCGTACAACCCAAAATATAGTATCAATCTCAAATATATGGAATATCATAAGATTTAAAATCAAATACGCGACTTAATAGTCGCTACGGGACGGACCAAGTCACAATCCCTACTGGTGCACGCCCACACGCTCGTCACCTAGCATGTGCGTCACCTTATTTATCAAAACAATACAAAATACCGAGGTTTCATACCCTCAGGTCTAGATTTACAATGGTTACTTACCTCAACTGAATGAAATATTATTCCGCGATGCCCTTGCCTCTCGCCTGGGCCTCAACTCGCGTCGAATCTATTTAAAATCAGAATTACAACATCAATATATGCTAAGGGAACGAAGCCCATGCGAAAATAATCAAATTATACCAAAAATCTCGAAATTGGTCCAACCCGACCCCCGGGCCCATGTCTCGACATTCGATAAAAGACATATCAACGGAATCCTTATCCTCCCACGAGTTCATACATACCAAGAATATCAAAATCCGACCACAAATGACCCCTCAAATCCCTAGATTAAAGTCTCCAATTTCCAAGCCCAAACTCCCCAGTTTTAGGCTTCAAATCCCCCAAATTTCATGTTTAATTAGGTAGGAATCATAATAGAATCGAGTATTAAGTCCATAAATATTACCTCGAAAAAGTTCTCTTTGATTCCCTTTTCAATCTCCCTCAAGAAGCTCCAAAACTAACTCAAAAATGGTGAACTTTGGCCAAAAATCGCGAAAATGGCCTTTTAAACATTCTGCCCAGCGATTAAAAATTCCTTCATCACGAACGCGGTCAACGCCTCGCGTTCGCGAAGCACAAAATCCGTTGACCACTAAATCCTTCTTCGCGAATGCGACATCCTAAACTCAAACGCGAAGCTTCAGCTCCTCAACCTATCGCGAACGCGACACCTAGCTCGCGAACGCGAAGCACAATGAACTTGGACCCCAGCTGCTCCCAATACTCTATGCGAATGCGAGACCACATCACGTTCGCGATGAACACTGCACCTAACCCTTCACAAACGCGGGACACACATCGCGAACACAAAGTTAAGACTTCCTGCCTCACACCCTAACCTTTCGCAAACATGAGAGCCCACTCGCGAACGCGAAGGCCAATTTTCTGCAACACCAACAACAGATTTTCTGCAACTTTTCCAACATGAATTTGATCCGTTCAACCACCCGAAACTCACCCGAGGCCCTTGGGACCTCAACCAAACATGCCAAAATATCCCATAACCTCATTCAAACTTGTTCCAACCTTCGGAACGCTTAAAACAACATCAAAACACCAAATTGACATCAGATTCAAGCCTAAGAATTCCAAAAACTTCCAAATTTCGCTTTCAGTCAAAAGGTCTATCAAACCTCGTGCGAATGACCAAAAATTTTGCACACAGGTCACAAATGACACAACGGACCTACTCCAACTTCCGGAATTCCATTCCAACCCCTATATTAAAATCTCACCTATCAACCGGAAAACGCCAAAATTCCAATTTCGCCAATTCAAGCCTAAATCTGCTTCGGACTTCCAAAACACATTCTGATCACATGCTCCTAAGTCCCAAATCACCTCCTGAAGCTATCCGAATGATCAGAATTCATATCCGAGCCCTTTTTCACATAAGTCAATATCTGGTTGACTTTTCCAACCTAAGTTTACTCTAAAGAGACTAAGTGTCTCATTCCTTTCCAGAACCTCTCCGAACCCAAACCAACCAACCCGATATCATATAATACAGATGAACAAGACAATAAGAAACAAAAATGGGGGAAATTGAGCGGTAACTTATGAAACAACCGGCCGGGTCGTTACATCCTCCTCCTCTTAAACAAACGTTCCTCCCCAAACGAGTCAAGAAACATACCTGAAGCCTCAAATAGGTGAGGATATCTACTCTACATCTCCCGCTTGGTCTCTCAGGTAGCCTCCTCCATGGGCCGACCTCTCCACTGCACTTTCACTGAAGCAATATCCTTTGACCTCAACTTTCAAACCTGATGCTCCAAAATAGCTACTAGCTCCATATCATAAGTCAAATCATCATCTAACTGTACCGTGCTGAAATCCAATACATGAGATGAATTGCCAATATACTTCCGGAGCATAGAAACATGAAATACCGGATGCACACTCGATAAGCTGGGTGGCAAAGCAAGCTCATAAGCCACCTCCCCAATCCTTCGAAGCACCTCAAAAGGCCTAATGAACCGAGGACTCAATTTACCTTTCTTCCCAAATTGCATAACACCCTTCATGGGTGAAACCTTCAAGAGAACCTTCTCGCCAACCATGTAGGACACATCACGTATCTTCTTGTCAGCATAACTCTTTTGCCTCGACTGCATTGTACGAAGCCTCTCCTGAATCACCTTCACCTTGTCTAAAGCATCATGCACCAAGTCTATACCCAAAAACCTAGCCTCACCCAGCTCAAACCAACCAACCGGAGAACTACACCGCCTCCCATACAAAGCCTCATATGGAGCCATCTACTGATAACTGTTGTTATAAGAAAACCCTGCGAGCTGTAGAAATTTATCCCATAACCCTCCCAAATCAATGACACAAGCGCGCAACATGTTCTCCAATATCTGAATAGTGCGCTTGGACTGTCTATCCATCTGAGGGTGAAAAGTTGTGCTCAACTCAACCTAAGTACCCAACTCTCGTTGTACAGCCCTCCAAAACTGTGAAGTAAATTGAGTACCTCTATTTGAAATGATGGAAACCGGGACACCATACGAACGAACAATCTCCCGGATGTATATCTCTGGCAACTGCTCTGAAGAATAGGTAGTACACATAGGAACGAAGTGCGCGGACTTGGTCAGTCGATCCACAATCACCCAAATAGCATCGAAATTTTTCAAAGTCCGTGGGATCCCAACCACAAAGTCCATAGTGATCCGCTCCCACTTCCACTCATGAATATCCATTCGTTGAAGCAAGCCACCCGGTCTCCGATGCTCTATTTCACCTTCTGACAATTGAGACACCGAGCTACAAATCCCACAATGTCCTTTTTCATTCTCTTCCACCAATAATACTGTCTTAGATCCTGATATATCTTCGCAGCACCCGGATGAATGGAATACCGCAAGCTATAGGCCTCTTCTAGAATTAACTCTCGAAGCCCATCCACATTAGGCACACATATCCGGCCCTGCATCCTCAATACCCCGTCATCACCAATAGTCACATCTCTGGCATCATCATGCTGAACTCTGTCCTTTAGGACAAGCAAATGAGGATCATCATACTGGCGCTCTCTGATGCAATCAAATAAGGAAGACCGAGAAATCACACAAGCCAATACCCGACTGGGCTCCGAAATATCCAACCTCACAAACCGATTGGCCAAGGCCTAAACATCAACTGCAAGAGGCCTCTCCCCAACAGGAATATATGCCAAACTCCCCATACTCACCACCTTCCTACTCAGGGCATCGACCACCATATTGGCCTTTCCCAGATGGTACAAGATAGTAATATCATAATCTTTTAGCAGCTTCAACCATCTCCGCTGCCTCAAATTGAGATCCTTCTATTTGAACAAGTGTTGGAGGGTATGATGATCAGTAAACACCTCACAAGACACACCATACAAATAATGCTTCCAAATCTTCAACGCGTGAACAATGGCAGCCAACTCTAGATCATGAACAGGGTAGTTCTTCTCATGGGGCTTCAACTGACGAGAAGCATAAGCAATAGCTCTACCCTTCTGCATCAATACACACCCAATACCAACTCTCAAAGAATCACAATACACTGTATATGAACCTGAAGCTGATGGCAAAACCAATACTGGAGCTGTGGTCAAGGCAGTCATGAGCTTCTGAAAGCTCTCCTCACACTCATCCAACCACCTGAATAGATCACCCTTTTGAGTTAACTTGGTCAAGGGTGATGCTATAGATGAAAATCCCTACATAAACCGACGGTAATAACTCGCCAAACCAAGAAAGTTGCGAATCTCTGTGGCAAAAGACGGTCTGGGCCAACTCTAAACCGCCTCTATCTTCTTCGGATCAACTTGAATACCCTCGCTGGACACCACGTGCCCCAAGAAAGCCACTGAACTAAGCCAAAAATCACATTTGGAGAACTTTGCATAAAGCTTCTCCTCTCTCAACCTCTGCAACACAACTCTCAAATGCCATGCATGCTCCTTCTGACTACGCGAATACACTAGGATATCATCAATGAAAACTATGACAAACGAGTCGAGATAAGGCCGAAACATGCTGTTCATCAAATGCATGAATGCTGCTGGGGCATTGGTCAACCTAAAAGACATCACAAGGAGCTCATAATGACCATATTGGGTCCTAAAAGCTGCCTTAGGAATATCCGAGTCCCTGATCTTCAACTGGTGATACCCAGAACGGAGATCAATCTTGGAGAACACCCTCGCTCCCTGAAACTGGTCGAATAAATCATCAATGCGAGGCAACAGGTACTTGTTCTTGATTGTAACTTTCTTCAACTATCTGTAATCAATGCACATTCTCATCGTGTCATCTTTCTTGTTCACAAATAGAATAGGCGCACCCCAATGTGACACACTAGGCCGAATAACCCCTTATCAAAGAGTTCTTGAAGTTGCTTCTTTAACTCTTTCAACTCTGTCGGTGCCATATGATATGGTGGAATAGAAATGGGCTGAGTGCCCGGTACCAAATCAATTCCAAAATCAATATCCCTATCCGGTGGCATGCCCATCAGGTTTGCAGGAAAAAGATCGGGAAAATCCCTCACAACAGGAACAAAATCAGTACTAGGAGTCTCTGCACTAACATCCCTCACAAAGGCTAAGTATGAAAGACAGCCCTTCCCAACCATCCGCTGGGCCTTCAGAAATGAAATCACCTTACTGGGGACAAAATCACTCGAACCTCACCACTCAATCCGTGGCACACGAGACATAGCCAACATCACTATCTTAGCATGACAGTCCAATATAGCACGACACAGAGATAGCCAATCCATGCCCAATATGATATCAAAGTCCACCATACAAAGCAACAATAGGTCCACTCGGGTCTCCAGACCCCCAATAGTCACCACACATGACCGGTATACACGGTTCACAACTATAGTATCGCCTACCGAAGTAGATATATGAACAAATGAAACAAGAGACTCATGTGGCATATCGAAATAACGAGCAAAGTATGATGACACATATGAAAAAGTGGAATCAAAATCAAATAATATAGAGGCATCTCTGCGACAGACTGAGACAATACCTGTAATCACAACATCTAGTCTGGTTGGGAGTGCATAGAAACGGGCCTGACCACCACCTGATCGACCTCCCCCTCTGGGGTGATCCCTAACTGACTGACCCTCGCCCCTAGCTACCTGAGCAGGTGGTGAATTGACTGGAGCTGAAGTCAAGGGTTGACCCCTCTGCTGAGACGGACCCTCAAGAAGACGAGGACACTGCCTCCTCATATGCCTAAACTCTCCACGCTCGTAACAACTCCCTGGTGCTAGAGACGGGGACTGAAGGGAACCCCTAGCACCAGGATGACTAGCAGATGCACCTGGCATAGAAGAGCCCTGAACTGATGGAGCACATGACGAACTCTGGGCTAGAAGGGCACTGAGTGATGAATGGCCCTGATGAGAACTGTGAGAACCATGACCCGATGATGCCCCACGATAACCTGGGCGAGCTGACTGAGTATGCCTGAACGGATGGCCTTTGTCGTGCTGAAACTGATCCCTCGAAGGAGCACCACCAAATCTACTAGATCCCCGAGGCCTCTTGGCTTCCCTCTCATCTCGCTCCTAACAACGAACTGGCTCAATCTCGCGGGCGATGTCAACAACCTCCTCAAAAGTATCACCTAACACCCTCTCCCTGGTCATGAGAATCTAAAGCTGATATGTGAGGCCATCAGCGACCCTCCTGATCCTCTATCGATCTATGAGAACTAACCAGACCACATGATGAGCTAACTCAGAGAATCGCATCTCATACTAGGTCACACTCATATCACCCTGACACAACTGCTCGAACTGCCTGCACAGCTCCTCCTTGCGAGACTGTGGAACATACTTCTCCAAAAAGAGAATGGAGAACTGCTTCCAGGTAAGGGGCGCTGCATCAACAGGCCTACACCTCTCATAACCCTCCTACCAAGTAAAGGTATCTCCAGAAAACTGAAAAGTGGTAAATGCTACACCACTAGTCTCTAGAATACCCGTTGTACGAAGAATCCTCTGACACTTGTCCAAGAAACCCTGGGCATCCTCGCCCTCTGTACCACTAAAAGTCGGAGGCTGAAATCTACTAAACCTCTCCAATCGACGCTGCTCGTCGTCAGGCATAACAGGTACCACATGCTCCTGATCGTGATGGCGCCTATCATAGTACTAGGCAAGCCAACCAAATATTTACCACAACGAAATCTTTTATAATCGAATAAATCTCAAATTCGTCATATGAAATAGATGAGTAAAATAGAATATGCGGAAGAAACCAATACAAAATACCAACACAGCCCAACAATTCGGTGTCACTAGTCAAGAGCCTCTTAATACAACCCAAACTAACTAAATAATACATCATAAGTCTGAAATAACAAAAAACACTAAGATAGGAAGGAGGAAAGAAGGGCTGCGAATGATGTGCAACTACCTTGCAATCTCCGATAAAGCTCTGAGAGTGTTGGAAGCTCTCACTCTGATGTCCGGGCACCTGGATCTGCACACAAGGTGCAGGGAGTAATGTGAATACGCCAACTCAGTAAGTAACTAAAGTAAATAAGGTCCAACTACAGTGACGAGCAATTTAAAACCATATAAGAGTTTTCAACAGAAATATCAAGTCAAAACCAACAATGCCATAGTCAGTTATCTCGTAAAAATGTCAGTTTCAATTAAAATACTTTGAAATAATTTATTCAACACTTTTAAACAGAGGCTCAGTATAAAAAGAAGAGTAAAAGCAGCAAAATGTCATAAACGGGCCCCTCGGGCAAGGTATCACTCATAAGTATAGCCTTTCGGGCAAGCCTCTTAGTCACTCGAGACACATCTCTTGTCAATAGTACTCACACTCAGCCCTCCGGCTCAATAATATCTCATAATAGTAATAATCATAATAACTGCTGCGGCGTGCATCCTGATTCATTGTTTATAGTCACTATGCTCACTGGGGTTGTGCAGACTCCGGAAGGGCTCCTACAGCCCAAGTGTCATATCGCTGCGACACGCAGCCCGATCCAATATATATATCGCTGCGGCATGCAACCCGATCCATATAAGTATCGCTGCGGCGTGCAGCCCGATCCATAATATATATAATATTGTTGCGGCGTGCAGCCCGATCCATAATATATATATATATATATATATATATATATATATATATATATATATATATAATCCTCACCATTAGGTCCTCAACCTCTCTCAGTCATTAACCTCACAACCACTCGGGCATATTAGTGGAAATCAGGGAACTCAGCCTAAACAATTTTCATATATTAAGAAGTAGAGTGATAAAACAGGATTTAAACAATAAACAGGTAAATCATGTCTGAAGATATGCTTTCAAAACAGATAGAGTGAGGAAAGTAGTAAAAATTACCCATAGGGTCTAAACAGGTCAGCACAAGGCCCCAAACATGGCGTACAACCCAAAGTATACTATTAATCTAAAAAATACGGAATATCATAAGATTTCAAATCAAATATGTGAATTAATAGTCGTTACGGAACAGACCAAGTCACAATCCCTACCGATGCACGCCCACACGCTCGTCACCTAGCATGTGCGTCACCTCATTTATCAAAACAATACGAATTACCAGGGTTTCATACCCTTAGGTCCAGATTTACAATGGTTACTTACCTCAAACGGGATGAAATACTACTCTGCGATGCCCTTGCCTCTCGCCTCGGCCTCAACTCGCATCGAATCTATCCAAAATCAGAATTACAATATCAATATATGCTAAGGGAATGAAGCCCATGCGAAAATAATCAAATTATTCAAAAAATCCCGAAATTGGTCCAACCCGACCCCTGGGCCCATATCTCGAAATTCAATAAAAGTCATATCAGTGGAATCCTCATCCTCCCACGAGTTTATACATACCAAGAATACAAAAAATCCAACCACAAAATGACCCCTCAAATCCCTAGATTAAGGTCTCCAATTTCCAAGCCCTAACTCCCCAATTCTAGGCTTCAAATCAACCAAATTTCATGTTTAATTAGGTAGAAATCACAATAGGATCGAGTATTAAGTCCATAAATCTTACCTCCAAGAAGTTCTCTTTGATTCCCTCTTCAATCTCCCTCAAGAAGTTCCAAAACCGACTCAAAAATGGTGAACTTTGGCCAAAAATTGCTAAAATGGCCTTTTAAACATTCTGCCCAGCAATTAAAAATTCCTTCATTGCGAACGTGGTCAATGCCTCGCATACGTGAAGCGCAAAATTTGTTGACCGCTAAATCCTTCTTTGCGAATGCGACATCCTGAACGCGAACGCGAAGCTTCAGCTCCTCAACCTATTGCGAACGAGACACCTAGCTCGCGAACGCGAAGCACAAGGAACCTGGACCCCAACTGCTCCCAATACTCTACGCGAACGCGGGACCTCATCGCGTTCGCAATGAACACTGCACCTAACCCTTCCCGAAAACGGGACACACATCGCAAATGTGAAGTTCAAACTTCCTGCCTCACGCCCTACCCCTTCGCAAACGCGAGAGCCCACTCACAAACACGAAGGCCAATTGTCTGCAACACCAAAAGCAGATTTTCTACAACTTTTCCAACATGAATTTGATCCGTTCAACCACCTAAAACTTACCATAGGCATTCGGGACCTCAACCAAACATGCTAACATATCCCATAACCTCATTCAAACTTGTTCCAACCTTCGGAACAATTGACATCGGATTCAAGCCTAAGAATTCCAAAAACTTCCAAATTGCTATTTGATAAAAAAGTCTATAAAACCTCGTTCGAATGATCTAAAATTTTGCACACACGTCACAAATGACACAACGGACCTACTCCAACTTCTAGAATTCCATTCCGACCCCTATATCAAAATCTCACCTATCAACCAGAAAATGCCAAAATTCTAATTTTGCCAATTCAAGCCTAAATCTACTCCGGACCTCCAAAATACATTCTGATCACGCTCCTAAGTCCTAAATCATCTCCCGAAGCTATATGAACCATTAGAATTCACATCCGAGCCCTTTTTCACATAAGTCAAAATCCGGTTGACTTTTCCAACCTAAGCTTACTCAAAAGAGACTAAGTGTCTCATTCCTTTCTAAAACCTCTCCGAACCTAAACCAACCAACCCGATATCACATAATACAACTGAACAAGACAATAAGAAGCAGAAATGGGGGAAATGGAGCGGTAACTCATGAAACGACCGTCCAGGTCATTACAATACTAATAATGCAGTCAGAGACAAAAGTTCCAAAGCTTGTGGAATCCTTGAAACAGTAGGAGTCCTATCAAAGAGGAAGCTGACTATTAATAGGACTCCTAGAAGATCTCAAGTCATGTTTAAATAGGAATGAGTTTGGACGTCTGAGCTATCCTTTCACATATCAACTAAGGTGTTAGAAGTTATTTTTACTTGTGTTGAGTACTTGCTTTGTATTCTTCCGAGTCAGTCTAGTGAATGTGTTTTAGGAAATTGAGTTGTAATTATACATCATAAAGAGTTAGTGAGTTGGAGTGAGTATTTTGCTTTACAAGTTAGAGTAACTTGTGAAGCAAATCGGAGTAGTAGAAGTACTAGAGAGTATTGAATAACAGTCTTATAATTAATACATTTTGGCTCATTTTTCTAGTAGAGTTGGAGTTGAAAATCATACGTGGTAAGTCGTGGTTTTTGTATCTTTTGAGCCGGGTGATTTTTTACGTAAAATCATTGTGTTCATTTTATTGCTTATTTACTTTACTTTTAAGGAACATGGTAAAGAACCAAGTTCTTTAGTAATCCATACGGGCACTCAAACTAACAATTGGTATCAGAGCGGGTTCTCTCATTTACATAGCTAACACCTAGAGAGATATTGGAAGAAAGATGAGTGTTCCACTTGGAATTAATGAAGGACAATCAACTACCAGACCACCCTTGTTCAATGGAAAATATTACAGTTGGTGGAAAGCAAGAATGGAATATTTCTTGATAACTGATGACTATGAACTATGGACCATAGTTTACCAAGGTCCTTTGATTCCTACTAAACAAAATGCACAAAGTGAAATAGTTCCTAAAGACCCCTCCGAATTTGTGGCAACATATTTTAGGATGATGGAGAAGAATGCAAAGGCTAAAAAAATCCTTATCTGTGGACTTCATCTTGATGAGTACAATAGAATTTCTGTATGCTCTAATGCGAAGCAGATATAAGATGCACTCCAAACTGCTCATGAAAGAACAAATCAAGTAAAGAGATCATAGATTGAACTACTCATGAGAAACTATGAGCTTTTCTCCATGAAGGAGTATGAGCCCATATAGGATATGATGACTACATTCTCTATAATAACCAATAAACTGAAATCACTTGAAAAAGTGTTTACCTCAGAAGAGTTGGTTAGCAAAGTTCTAAGAATATTTCCAGCTTCATGGGAATCAAAGTCACTACAATCCAGGAAGCCAAGGAATTGGATAAAATCTCACTTGATGAGTTGGTTGGAAACTTAAAAACTGATGAAATGAGACAGATAGAACTGCGCAAAGAAGAACCAAAAAAGGATAAAGCCTTGGTTATTAAAGCATCTGAGGATGATGAATCTGACTATGATGATCCTGATCTAGTAATGTTTGCTAAGTTCAAGAGGTTCATGAAGAATTCCAAAAGCGCATCCAAGAGAGAGACTAGTAGTAAGCACAAGCAGATCGACAAAGCTAACTATGATGGGTGCTACAAGTGTGGAAATCTAGATCACATGGTAAAGTACTGCCCAATATGGTAAATCAAGTGGAGGAAAGAACGAGCTGAAAAGGAAAAATGGGAGAAGATGAGAGAAAAGTGTTCCAACAAAGAAAAAATCCTAAGCAAAGGATTTACTGAAGCAATAAAGCAGGCATTCTTGGTAGCATATGAGGATAGTGGAAGTGATCAAGAGGAAGAAAAGGAGGATGAGGTTATAAGTCTCTATGCTGTGATTGATGAACACCAAGCTGTGAAGACAAAACCCCCATTACAGCTTGGAATGAACATTGGAAGACCTTCTTTGTTTGATGAACACCACTATGATGAATGGAAGCTATGTATGGAAACATTTCTTCAGGCTACTGATTTTAACCTATGGGTAATTGTCAGTCATGGACCAATTCTCCCAACCAAATTGGATGGTGAAGGTAACAAGTGCAACAAACGGGAAGAGGAATATGATGAGGAAGATCGTCAACTAGTTTAGAAAAATGCCAAAGCAAAGGACTTGCTCTACAGAAGACTGTCTAGAAACACCCTCCTCAGAGTGTTCTCTTGTATCTCTGCTCATGATATATGGAGGACCTTGGAAACTGACTTTGGAAATGAAAACATTGAAGTGGATTTGATGGCAATTGAAGAATCAAAAATTGAGGGAAAAGTGATCGGAATGATGTCCACGAGTGATTCAGAAACTGAGAATGAGGAAAACCAGGTAAGTATATCTAACTTGAAAGAAAATATTCATGCTATGTCCAAAAAGAAACCGATAGCCATAATTGTGACCTTAATGAATGAAATGGATAAAATGAGTGATGAAAATTATTAGATAATCAGTAACCTTTCGTGTGTCAAACTTGATATCAAAGAGCTTGAATCTAACAAAGCTAGTTTAGAGAAATAGGTCATCGACCTTAAGAACCAGGTTCTTGAACTTACTTCTGAGAATGAGAAGTCTCCTGATACATATGGCAAAGGAAAAATGAGTGATCTACAGGGTAAGTTTGAAAAGGAATTAAAATTATTAATGATAATCTTTGTGATGCTGAATGTAGAAATAAAGTCTTGCATGAAAACCTAAAAAAGGCTAATTGTGAATTCTCTAGACTATGAAAATGGCACAGATCTTCTGATGCCTTGAATTGGCTGAATGAAAACAATAGCTCTAACAAATCTGGAATTGGCTACAGAAAACCTGTCCCTATGTTTGACCCAAAGTATGTTGGAATTTATGATAATAACATGTGCACTCATTGTGGAAGAGTAGGACACTTTAGAGACACTTGTCATGCCTTAATTCATGCTTAGTTTAGAAACACCTTTGGTATTGCTAAAAATATGAAGAAGGAAGAGGATCCAATGGTTAATCCTCCTATCCATACTAAGTGGATTAAGCTTAACGAGAAAATAGCTTCTAATCCTCTCCCCTTCTGGGCAAGAAGGGATCTGATTCATCCGTTTTCCAACAAAAAGGGACCCAAGCTAGTCTGGGTTTCTAAAACTAACTTGTGAATTTTGGTGCAGGCTAAGGTGAGAGGAAATAATCAGGACTGGTATCTAGACAGTGGATGCTCAATACATATGACTAGAGAAAAGAAAAACTTCCTCTCACTAAACACCTTCCAAGGAATGAGTGTGTCATTTGAAAATGGGAAAAATGGCTAGATAATAGGTATTGGCAAGGTTGGAAAGTCACTCCCTCATGCTATAGAATATGTGTATTATATGGTAGGTCTTAAACACAATCTTCTTAGCATCTCTGAAATGTGCGACATAGGAAATGAGGTAAAATTCAATTCTAAAATATGCACTGTCACTAAGCTTGATACTGACGAAATTGTGCTAAAGTGCAAGAGACGTAACAATGTCTACAAGATATCGATTATGTCACTTCCCTAGAGTGAAAACACATGCTTGAATTTAGTGGAAGATGATCCACTACTATGGCATAGAAGATATAGACATGCCGGTCTTTCTCAACTCAACAAGTTGGCAGCAAAGGACTTAGTCCTTGGGCTACCTAAAGTTGAGTTCACATCTGACAAGATATGTGATGCCTGTGTTAGAGGGAAACATGTTAGGTCATCCTTTAAATCTAAGAAGTTTGTAAATATCTCTAAACCTCTGGAACTCCTTCACATGGATCTATGTGGACAAATGAGAAAATAAGGAGCAGAGGAGGTAAGAGGTATGTGTTTGTGATTATTGATAACTTCTCCAGGTATACCTGGACTCTATTTTTGGGATCCAAAGATGAAACCTTTGATGTTTTCTATGTTTTTGTCAGAATTATTCAACAAAAGCTAGAATGTAATGTTTTAAGTATAAGAACTGACCATGGAACTGGATTTGAAAATTCAAAATTCCTTGAGTTCTGTGGCTCACATGGCATTGACCATAATTTCTCTGCACCTAGAACTCCACAACAAAATGGAGTTGTAAAAAGAAAGAATAGATCCTTAGAAGACATGCAAAGGACCATGTTGATTGTTAGTAGACTGCCTAAGAATTTCTGGGCTGAGGCAATCAATACTTCTTGCTACCTGCTAAATAGATGCATGGTCTGACCCATTCTTGAGAGAACTCCCTATGAGTTACTTCGAGGAAGGAAACCCAACATCACTCACCCGAGAGCCTTTGGGTGCAAGTGTTTTGTGCACAATAATGGGAAAGAAGCTCTAGGTAAGTTTGATGATAGAAGTGATGAGGGAATTTTCTTGGGTTACTCTCCACATAGTAAGGCCTATAAGGTTTTTAATAAAAGGACTATGTGTGTGGAAGAAAATATTTATGTTATTTTTGACAAATCTAACAATTTGGTTGAGAAAGATCTGCAAGATGAAGATTATGACATAGGATTCACTGGTGATGTAGATACAAAGGAATCTGATGAAGATGGATTTGAAAACAACAAGGAAATTGACAGTGATCATGAGGAATCAGAAGAAGAAAGAACTACTCTAACTGCTAATTAGAATAATGAAGCCACACCTACTGAACCAGTTCCTTTGGGTCACTCCTCGGGCGAATCTTCTCTGGGTATACAGATCAGACCATGGAAGCATCAAAGCTCACATCCTCTTGAGAATGTCATCTCTGATCCAAATGTAGGGGTGCAAACCAGGTCTCCTATAAGAAATCTATGTGCACTCACAACATTCCTCTCACAGGTTGAGCCTAAGACCATCAAAAAAGCTCTAAAGGATCCATATTAGATCATAGCCATGCAAGAGGAGCTAAATCAATTTGAGAGAAGCAAGGTCTAGCACCAGGCAGAAACCCAAGAATAGAACTACCATAGGTATCAGATGGGTGTTTAGATAAAAGTTGGATGAACAAGGAAATATCACAAGGAACAAGGCCAGCCTGGTAGTTTAGGGATACAATCAAGAGGAGGGCATTGAATATGATGAGACATTTGCACCTGTAGCTAGAATGGAGACTATAAGAATGCTGATAGCCTTTGCTGCCCATATGAAATTCACTTTATAACAGATGGATGTAAAGAGTGCCTTTTTGAATGGGTACCTAAAGGAGGGAGTGTTTGTCAAACAACCTCCTGGATTTGAAAGTGAAGAATTTCCTGACTTTATGTTCAAACAGGATAAAGCTCTTTATGGTCTGAAATAAGCCCCTAGAGCTTGGTATGAACAACTCTCAAAATTCCTCTTAGCCAACAACGTTTTAAGAGAAAAGGTGGACAACACTCTATTTCTGAGGAGCAAAGGGAAGAATGTTCTGATTGTGCAAGTGTATGTGGATGATATTATCTTCGGGACCACCAATGAAGCAATGTGCAAGGAATTTGCTGAGATGATGAGAAATGAGTTCGAAATGAACATGATGGGTGAATTGAACTTCTTTCTAGGACTGCAAATCAAGCAAACACCTACTGGAACCATGATACATCAACAAAAATATATTAAAGAGTTACTGAGGAAATTCAACATGGACTCATCTAATTCCATTGATATTTCCATTGCAATTGCAACAAAGCTGGACCTTGATGAAAGAAGGGAAAAATGTGGAACGGAAGCTATAAAAAGGAATGATTGGCTCACTGTTGTACCTCATAACAAACAGGCTTGATATAGTGTTTAGTGTGGGATTATGTGTAAGATTTCAGAAAAATCCCAATGAATCTCACATAAAGGCTGTCAAACGAATATTAAGATATCTCAAGGGGACCCTTGACCTCTGTCTATTGTATCCCAGAGGATACAACTTTGATCTAGTTGGTTATACTGATGCTGACTATACAGGTTTTCATGTTGACAAGAATAACTAATTTTCTACGTTCTTGTCTGGTGTCTTGGGGAACCAAGAAGCAAAACTCGGTGGCCTTATCTACAATTGAGGCTGAACATGTGGCAGCAACATCCTGTTGTGCTTAGTTACTATGGATAAGACAATAACTAATAGACTATGGTATATTTGTTGATTGTGTTCCCATTTTTTGTGATAACACCAGTCCCATAAACATTGCTAAAATCCATGTCAGCATAAGATAACCAAGCACATTAACATAAGACATCACATTCTCAGAGACAATGTTGAAAAGGGGAATATTTCAATTAACTTCTGTAAAACTGAAGATCAAATCGCTGATATTTTTTTTACTAAAGCTCTGAGTAGGGATCACTTTGAAAGGAATAGACTAGAACTAAGTTTAATCAACTCCTCCCACTAAGTTGACTCCCAGTGATTAGTTAGAAAAGTATAATAAGACGCAGATAATTAAGTACAATATGTTTGAGTCAGCTTTGTGCTTGTATTAAGCTCACACACTTGCTTAGAAAATATGGTTGATAACTGTGTTACATGATACTAGTATGAAGTGCTGAAGCTTTATCCAGAAACGAATAAGGAGTTGGTTCTTTGACTTATGTATGTGCCATACTGTCTTAAGTCACTATGACTTTATATTCTAAAATTACTGCTATACTCTGGCTTTTAATTCCGTTGGCATCACTTCTAATCGTCTTCTAGTCAAAGAGTAAGGGGGAATCCCTTTGAAATTAGAAATTAATTACTCCTAAAAACGTTATAAATGTGCCGTTAGAACTCAAATTTGGTCACCTTCTCTCTTCTAGTTAAATTAGAAGTAACGCCTTTAAAAGGCTCTTATGATTAGCTTCTCTAACATCACTGTTTCTCTTAAACCCTAAGCAAGAATCGAAAGTAATTATCAAGAATCTTTCTCTTCTTCAAGTCTCTTATGTGATCACCATGCTTAAAGCCAGTCAAACACCGTCTAAAGCTAAATCATCAACCAAGGCTAAAGCAAAATCCAAAATATAGAAGCCCAAATCTAAGAAAAATGACAAGCCTTCAAGAGAACTCACACCCACACCTGCTCCTTCTCCTTCAATATCCTCTACCATACCTACCTCATCCTCCCCTATTCCTACTGCTCTTGTTCCTATCATTCTCATCTTTACTGTACACCCTCCTTCAAAAGCAACTACCGATGCACCTGAGCTTCCTACAAAAAGTACCTCTAAGTCAGCAAAGGTTAAAGCAACTTTAAGAAAATCTATCAAGAAAGTACTTGAGGCTGCTATGCACGGTTACACTGGAGTTAAGGAATCTATGATTTAGGGGGAATCAGGTATATGCACTAGTTATCAGGTACCACATCCTACTTCCAAGTTAGATGTTTTGGTTTTTCTATAGATGTTGCATCCCTAGATACTCTTCCACCTATGAGTGAGAAGTCACCAGTGGAGAAATCCACGGTAGAAGAGCGCATGTGTTTGAGGGGGAAGGACGAAAAGAACAAATGCAAAAAGAGGCTTCTGATGGCCTTGATTTTAGTTAGACTTAAGATAAGGAAGATGATGAAGGTGAAAAAGAAGAAGAAGTTGTGACCAGTCATGAGGAACATAATGCTCAAAACATAGCTAATGAAGAAGAAAAGAGTAGAATGAGGGAGTATCTGGAGATGAGAAGGAGAGTGATACAGAGGATAAGACAGGTGAACAGGCTAAAAATTCTGTAGAAGAAGAAAATTAGAGTGAAGAATAAGAGGTTTTTGAAAGTAAGGGATAGGATCAAGAAAAGGTAAGTAAGAGTGAAGGAGGTGATGATGAGAGTGAGGAAGAAGAGGGGAATGTGAGTGAGGAATATGAAGGTTCTATGACAATTGGAAACACTTTCATAGTCCCTTTAGAAGAAATTGGTGAAGAGACAAGGGCTCAAGAACCTAGGTCTCTGTTAAATCCTTTCATTGGAGATGAAGAAGTTAGCAGTGACGAAGATGATATGCCACTATCTGAGGTAGGGAAAAAGTCCAGAAAGAACACTGTAAAAGCTACAAAGATAGCAGTCTCAACAAGGAAAGGAGTGGTTCCTCAAGATAGAACTCCCCTCACAAGGAGTAAAAGAAAGGTTGTTGATGCACAAATCATGAAGGAGTATAGGAGTGCAAAGGAGCCAAAGAAGAAATTTTTTAATTGTAGAACCTGTTGCTGAGGTGGATGGAGAAGATGAATCTGACTCAGCCTTGCCAGCAAAGTTTGCTACACCAAAGAAAAGGGGTGCCAAAGTCACTAAACCTGTTGTCTCTTCTGCAAGAGCAAGTAGGGGTAGGACAAGAAAGGATCTGATAGCTGTAGTTGATCGACTCACAGAGTTTTTAGGAATAGAAAAGTACTAAATGGAAAGATTCTAGCGAACGCTAATGAGAAGAGAATGACTCAACTGGTTGAGAAACTGGAGCTACAAGGGTGGAAGCACATGTTGGTCAAAGCTTTCCCCCAGTATGTGTTCCTGCTATGGTGGAGTTCTATACAAATTTCACTTTTGATGGGAAGGTAGTCAAGAGTAAAGTAGGGGGCTTTGACATGGAGTTTGATGCTAAGGAACTGAGGCTACTTCTGAATATCCCTTCTTTGGGATTTGACAATTATTTGAAGAAGAAGTGGCCAACCATAGACAATGATGTTGACACTGGAATTTTGGTCACCAGGAAGTTCTCCCAAAAGTTTGAACTAGATGCTCCCCAAAAAGTGTACAAGACTGATATGACTCCCTTTCACAAGCTACTATTTCAGTTTGTCAACTCCTGGATTCTTTCAAGATCTGAGAGAAGGAATTAAGCTACTCTGCTAGACATGGCTGTGATGGAACTGCTTGACACTGGTCGACCTATCAATCTTTCTAGCCTGATGATTCAGCACATGGCAAGAGCTACAGATACCTCTAAACCAAAGCATGTTGTGCCATATGATTTCATGTTGACTGAGTTATTTGACAAGCCTAACATTGTCTTGCATGAGCTTAAGTTTGAAAACCACAATGATGTTTTGGATGTTGTTATCCTCAAGCAGTGTGGCAATGCGGAGATCAAAGCTAGAGGACCCACATAATCTGCTATTCTTCTTGGGAGAAGTAAGGTTGCAGAACTCAGCAAGAGATTGGAGTTGGTTGTTGAAGAGAATGTCAAGCTTCATGAAGACAATAATGAGCTGAGAAAGGAAACTAAGCAACTTAGGGAAGAACTCCGAAGAGATAGGGAGGCCCATGCTCAACATATTTCTACCCTTGTGAAAGCTTTGACCCCCTCTGCCTCTCACTTTTGAACTTATTCCTTTCCAGTGTCCTTAGTTATTTTACTATTCTAGTGATGCCTTATCTTTTGTTTCTTCTATCTTAGTCTGAGTAGAGTGCAATATGCTTAGTTTATTTTTTTCTAATGATAAAGACAAGGCCCTAGGCTTCTTTTGGCATTACTTAATATCTCATATTACTCTACTTTATTGCTTTGTACTCTTTTGGATCATCAGCCTAGTTTATTTTCCCTTTATTATGCTTGGGTTGTCGCTTGTTTGGCCTTGAATCTTACATTATCTGTGCTTAATGTCTAACATGTGTTTGTGTTTTTTCAATTATGCCAAAAAGGAAAGATAAGGTTGGAAGGTTGTGGGTTTTGAACATACATGTCACTAGTGATTGTTGTGATCATCTGGTTCTTTAATGTGATTGTCTGGTTATGTGTACAAAGTTTGTCATCATCAAAAAGGATGATAACTGTTGAGTATTGAAGTTTTGATGATTAACAAAGTATGACTAACTGCTCAAAGAACCAGGTCCTTGGATTTTCTACTGGATGGGATCATGTGAAAGGTTCCTAGCTAATTAAGTATGTACTCTACGTGTGACTCAGAGTTGATAATGAGTTTCTCGTGCTTTTCATATGATGTCATGATAGATGTGGTGTATTGTGTGGGGTTGAGATTTGCATGTTCAAGGTCGCAGTTTAGTTTTGAAGGGAAGGTAATGAATTCTTAGACAACATGAACGATTTTAGATGACTAGATAAATGCTATTACTACTTGGTATTTCCTCAGAAAGGTGCACATTCTAAAATGTGCACTGTGTTTTGACTTACGAATGCTTCATTGGTATTACGGTACTCACCTGGTTGATTGACAACTGATACTCAGGTTTTTGCTGTGTGGCATGGAAGAGTATAGAAGTATTTCACGTGGGGAGAATTGTGTATGCGAGATGCATTATTCATTCAAGTGGTGGAGTTGGGATGAGCTATAACGATTCATGTGTTCTAGGGATATAGAGACTGGGAGTTCTTAAAAGCAGATTGTTTCGTGGATTGCGGACTGTTAAGATATGTCCAAAGTTATCTAGATGGTAGTATGTTCTATGGTTAGGTTATTGTGAACTTTTAAACGGCTATTTATCCATTTGGAGATGATCGGAGTTGATTTGGGGGCCCATTGGTAGGCCCGGGGAGGATGTGTATTCTACACCGGGTGGGATTTAGTGACTCATTACCGTTATTGCAGAAAAGTGTGTCATTCGGTTAGAGCGAGCTTGTTCGTGTTCAATATGTTCTATGTGTTACTCTTCTATGATATGAGAGGTTATGATTTGTTGGTTATATGCACTCATGATATGGTTCAGTACGAGCCTTGTAGCGGAATTTGAGCGAGATGGTTATTAGGGTGTTGAATGGTTGATTGCGCCATGGTTATGTTCTTTCTAGGCTATGGTACATAGTTTTATTCGCTTCTCCATAGTTATGGTTATGCACTTCATGTACTTGGTTTCGAATTGCTTGTGGTTGTTGATTTTGAGCCATGGGGATCGAGGTATTTCATATGGATCAATGTTTGGATAGGTCACATATTGCAACGGGGTTATGATGGGATATGATCCTTTGTGATAGATTCATGCGTTTTGGTTCTACACTATGTGATGGGTTCTTAGAATTGCGTTGTGGTGGTACTTGTTGAGCTTGCGGGACGGTTCTCTCATTTGAGTCATTTTTCATTTTTGGGTGCATTTGAGTTGTTGTGTATTGGTGCACGAATTGAACGACTTGCGGCTCTAGGAAGTATTGGTGTGGCATGTCATTAGAGTAGATTGTATTTGATGAGGTGAAATCTTTGGGCCAGAAGTGATTGCTATCGAATTTGATTATGGTATGTTGGGGAGAGTAATATCGGAAGTCAGCCTAGTATTTGAGCTGTGGATTCTGGTTGGGCGAGAGAACTACATGACTTGATGATATGATGAGAGGTTATGAGTTTCTGTGTGTTTTGTTCCTCACCGGTAGTGTACGAAGGTTTTGAGAGAGGTTTATTTGGGACGAGGTTCATTATCTGTATTAGGTTTGTTTTTACAGCTACTGTGGTCAGAGGTTATTCTTGTGAGCATCTTAGTTATGTGGTATATCATGTGATTGAATCTTGGGCTTTGGTTATAGCTTGTTCAGACTTATATAGTTTGTAGGTGCGAGATTCGGGTCTTGTAAGGAATTTCGAATGTTGGAAATTGAGTTCCAAGGTTTATGGGCTAAGGTTGAATTAAGGATATTCAGTTATGTTGTGTCGTCAGGATTATATGGATTGGGGTGACGTGGGATCATCCCGGGTAAGTTCATGGTATGGTTACATGGCAATTTAATGGCTTTGGAATGACTTTAGGCACGTTCAAGGACGAGTGTATCTTTAAGTGCGGGAGAATGCAACGATCCGACCGACAGTTTTGAGCATTTGCATTCTGTTCAGCCATTTGAAGTCTTGAGTAACTTCATAGGATGTATTATGACTTGTGTGAATCGTTGATTTTGGTTTTCATGTGTTTCGAAATTAGGTTGGAAGAATGAATTTCATGTTTGAATCTTTAAGTTGGAAGTGCTGACCAAGTTTGACTTTTGCTTATTTAACCTTGGATCGGAGTTTTGATGATTCTGTTAGGTCCGGATGGTGATATTGGACTTGGGCGTATGCCCGAATTTGCATTTGGATATTTCTAGAAGGTTTCAGCACTTATTGGCGAAAGTTGAAAATTTGAAGGTTTTCAATGTTCATGAGTTGACCGGAAGTTGAATTTGAAGTGATCGGGTTCAAATTGTAGTTCCATGAATTTTATAGCTTCGTTATGTCATTTGGGACCTATGTGCAAAATTTGAGTCCATTTTGAGTTGATTTGATATGTTTTGCCACGAGTTTTGGAAGTTGAAAGATTCAAAGTTCATTATATTTGATTTGAGGTGTGATTCGTTGTTTTGATGTTGTTATGCATGATTTGAGGCCTCGAGCTGGTCTGTGTTATGTTATGGGATTTATTGGTATATTTGGAGGGGTCCCTAGGGGCTCGGGTGAGTTACGGACGTGGTTCGGATCATTTTTATCTCTTGTTGCATTGCTGAAGATTTTTGGTGCTGGTGTAGCCGCATCTCCGGAGTCTTGGTCACTAAAGCGAATTCGCAGATGCGATCTGTTATCGCAGAAGCGGGTGAAGGCTGGGTGCGAAGTATTAGCAACTGCGGAAAATTTGGGCGCCTCTGCGACATCGCAAAAGCGAAGGTATGGAACGCAAAAACGAGCTAGAGCGTAGAAGCGAGTTTCTCTTTGCACTTGCGGTTGCACAGAAGAGAAAGGAGATTTGCAGGTGCGAGGGGTCAGCTGGTTTGTTGTTGTCATAGAAGCATAAATGTTGTCACAGAAGCGACGTCATAGTTGTGATGTAGGGTGTCACAGGTGTGGAAATGCCTGGGCAGATTCTATTTAATTCGAGGTTTTGGTTCTTCTATCATATTTTGTGATTTGGAGCTCGGATTGAGATACTTTTTGAGGATATTTTCACCATATGGATTGGGGTAAGTGTTCTCTACTCGGTTTTGATTATCCTCGTTTTTGGCTTTTGGTTGATGATTTCAAGAGAGAAATTGGAGAGTTTTGTCTAAAATTTTATAAAGTGAATTTTTGAGTTTTGAGCATCGATTCAGAGTTAGATTTGAGTGAAACTAGTATGGTTGGACTCGTAATTGAATGGGTTGTCGGATTTTGTGAGTTTTGTCGGGTTTCGAGGTGCAGACCCGGGTTTGACTTTTTGGTTTACTTGAGTTGTTGATTAAAGATTCGACCTTTATCGATTGGGTTTGTTTCCTTTGGTACTATTTGATGTTCTTGAGTTGCTTTTGGCTAATTCGAGCCTTTCGGAGGTCGGTATGTGCGGGATGACATTTTTGGAGTATCATGGCTTTCTCGGTATTGAATTCGGCTTGTTCAAGGTAAGTAACACTTCTAAACTTGGTGTTGAGGGTATGAAACCCTGAATATATGTGTTATGTGCTTAGTGTTAAGGTGACACACATTCTAGGTAACGGGCATGTGGGTGTGCACCGTGTGAATTATGATTTGGTTGATTCGGTGGTACTGTGTGGTTACCTAATCTTGTCTTTATCCATGAAATTCTACGTGCTAGAGTAATAGAGGTTTGATCCATGTTAGAAACTATTTTAGGCTATATGCTTATTCAGTTAAGACCTACTGAGGTCATTTATGTTGTTGAGATATTTGCTTAAATTGCAGTTACATACTCAGTCATATTCTTTCATTTGCATATCATATCTCAGTCTATGTTATCATTTGTTGTCGCAACATGTTATCATTGCTTGGGCTGATTGGCATGAGATTTGTGAGCCCAAGAGACGAGAGATATAGATGATTGAGTTGGGGCTTGAGAGTTGTGTTGTGAGTGAGATATGTGGATCGGGTTGCACACCACAACATGCCTTATGGATATATGTGGATCGGGTTGCATGCTGCAACAGGCTTTATGGTTATATGTGGATTTGGTTGCACGCCGCAACAAGCCTATATGTGTATCGGCCTGCACGCCACATCAAGCCTGATATGCTTTACTACTATTGATGGGATCAGGCTGCGCACTGCAGCAGGCACCATACAGTGCTGAGGGACTGAGTGTGCTGAGGGATTGATCATGATGAGTGGGAGTGCGAGATAGTGAGATTGAGTACTTTGAGAGTGTGAGTACATGAGTTCATCACTCTGATGCATTGCATTGCCATGTATACTTGACATACATGCATATAGATGTGTTCCCTCATGCTACACGGTATTGTGACATTCATGGCTTCACGTGCACATTGATATGTAGTCATAAAGATGTACTTTCTTCATGCTATCTGAGGTTGACATATTTTATATGTTGCTAAAAGTTTTTGGGAAAATCATAGATTTTTATATACTCACATTTTGGTGAATTCGGTGAAAGATTTGGGTTTTACTATTATACTTGAGAAGCATGCCTATTTTTCTGTAATTGTGGACGTGCTGAGTATCATATCTTTGAGTTGTTTCTTGTACTACTTTTATTATATTGTTATGAGTTGTTATTGTCCATTGGTGTTGGACCCTGACCGTTGCCCCAGCTTGTTACAACTTTCAACCTAAGGTTAGGTTTGTTACTTTTTGAGTACATAGGATTGATTGTACTCATACTACACTTCTGCACCTTGCGTGCATAATTTTAATGTTGATGTTGTTGTGTCTGGCGGAAGCTGGTATTCAAGATGTACATGCGTTCCGATCATAGCTGCCTTTTGTTCTTGGTAGCTTTAGAATTATTAATCTGTTCATGTATATTTCAAACAGATGATGTATATATTTCATACCAGTTTTGTAAAATCAAAATATTAGAAGCTTATATTTTGTAATACCAGTTCTTGGTAATTTTTTGTATAAAAGTTCAGTTGTATTATCATTACTACTCTTAATGAATCTCATTTGAATTGGTTTATTGTTAATTGGCTTAGCTAGTGGGTTCGGTTAGGTGGCTTCACTGCTAGTTGGATTTTGGGTCGTGATAGTTTATGAACTTGTTGATGCATTTGGAAGGGGTCCCGGGTAGCTCGGGTGTGTTTCGAACCACCCAGAGTTAAGTCCAAAATGGCAGATTTTCTGCTACTAGTTTCCTTCTTCACGAACGCGGAGGGATTCTCGCGTTCGTGATGAAGGATTTGGGCTGGGGCATTTTTATTCTTCGTATTTGGGTCATTACAATCGTAGAGTGTTGGGGATAATGGTCTTTGTGCTCGCGATCGCTAGGTCGCATTCGTATAGAGGAAGGTCGGCTAGGGAGATGGAAGGCCTTGGCCTTTGCATTCGCGAAGGGCGGCTCATATTCTCTAAAGGTTATCTAGGTAAGGCATCGCGATCATGAGAGCCATGTCGCGTTTGCGAAAAAGACTTTTCTGGGCTATGGTATTTTTCCATAGCGATCGCGATGGGGATCCCGCGATCGTAAAGAAGGATCACTAGGCAGAAACTTTTTAAAAATCAGGATTTGGCTCGTTTTCTCATTTTTACACCTTTCTTGGCCGATTTTGGAGATTTTGGAAAGGGATTTTTCATATATCATTGTAAGATAAGTGATTTCTACCTAATGTGAGTTTAATACATAGTTTATGAGTAACATAAAATTGTGAAAACTATGGGGTTATGTTAAAAAATCTAGGGTTTTGTAAAAATAAGATGTGACTACGAAATTGATTATGGAATTGAGTATAAATTATATATTTGAGTTCATAAGGTCATGGGTAACATTTATCTACGAAAATTTCCAGAATCCGTGAACGTGGGCTTTGGGTGACTTTTATGAACTTTCCAAATTAGGTTGGGAAATTACTCTAGTAGATGAATTATGAACTTTTGAGTATATATTGATTAGTTTGTATGACTTTTGACTAGTTTTGGATTGCTCGACATTATTTTGAGTCTACTATGCGGTTTGAGGGTCGAATAGAGGACTTAAGTAAAGGTAAGTCTTTTACCTAATCTTATAAGAAGGAATTATCCTTGTAGGTGTTTTAATTGTTATTTGCTACTTTTTATGGGTGCTTTATCACATCTAATTCACACCCAATTAAAGAGTATGAAATGATCATTGCAATAATAATCCTCAAACCGAGTCAGGGTCGAATCCACGTGGAATTTAAGTTGGTGCTATGGTAAACACTTAAGAAAAGAACACAAAATAACTAAATTTAGCTTAAAAACAAAAGTGGGAAATTGTTATCTAAATTATTTCTAGGAGATTTAACTAACTAATAAACAAATAAGGAATGAAATATTTTTGATATTTTTTCAAATAAAGGGGAAAGCCTATGGTTGTAACCTTTTTCTGGGTATAAACCTAATGGGTAGAGTAAATCTATGCTTGTTTGGTACATCGGCGTGAGTTATGACTCTTAATTCTCAAGTACCCACTCGATACCTCTTGGTTAAAGAGTGATTATTGGCTTTCTCAAGACCAAATGGGTAGCAATCTAAACAATTGATATGACTCCAAGTTAGATTATCCATATCTCCAGTTCAAATCCTTTAATCAAACTAATAAAAACTTCAACTAGTTCAATTTCTTGTTACCCAAGTTTTCCTAGACTAGGTTCCTCTTTCTCAAGTAAGAACTAAGTCAAATAGGCATGAATCAATATTTGCAACCATTAATTCTAGATATAAAGCATAAACAAGGCTAAGTAACATCCACCCGATCAATAACAAGCACTACACTAAATACCCATAAGTTTTACACACTAGGGTTAAATCATAACCCTAGATAAAATCTAGCTACTCATAATCATAGATATAGAAAATTTAAAAGAAGAAGTAATTACAGACATAAAGCTAAAATTAGAAGGTAAAATTAATGGGTCTTCTCTAATTGTAGTCATAAATTGCCTAAAATGGCTAAGTCTAACCGCTCACAACTGCTACACTACAAAAGTTGCCCTAAAAATGTGCTTCTCATCTATTTATAGTGCTCTGAAATTCCCCGGCAAAAATGCCCTTCGGGAGGTTTTGTGGCTGCATAATTTCATCTGTGGTCCGCACTTCAGTTTATTGCTCTTGCAATGCTTTTCAGTTGGAGGGATTCTTTAGTGGCGCATAAACTTCTATGGCCGCACTTCAGCTTCTGCGGCCACACAATTTGGATGCGGACCATACTTTATGAACATTGTTCTTTCGCATATTCTCTGATCTCTCAATCTTGTTATTACGAGCAGCTTCTGCGGTCGCATAATTTGGTGTGCGAACCGCACTACTGTTAAAATCCTCTGAAGCTTCAGGGTGTAATTTGTGACAACACTTCATTTTTTGCGGGCCGCAATCTGCATTTGCGACCGCAGATGGAATTTTGTGGACCCCACTATTCTGTGACTTCTCCTCTTGATTGTTTGAGCTGGAACATCTCCTCTTTGAGTTATATTTCTTCATTGAGCTCACATCCTCCAGCATACCTGCAATTTATACATTTTCACTAGATTGGAATACAAAATCACTATTTTTAGACTAAAACTAAAGCAAGAAGGCACTAATAAGTGGTTAAAATCTACTCTTATCAACTCCTCCAAACTTTAGTCTTTTCTTGTCCTCAAGCAACTAGATTAGTTCCCTCCTTCCCTCAGAGAAAGCTCATTTCAAAGAGTCACTTATAAGTCATTTATACTCATTTGGGACCATCAATTACCCACAATACTCATACATTCTCAACAAGGTGTCAATTTTTTCAAAATTATTCAACTTGCATGTAACTCTAGTGTGACATTTGAGCTTCAGGAATTGACTTCACTCATCAAGGACTCTTGTTCATTCATTTAAATCATGGTGGACTCCAAACTCTTCCTCTTCTAAATTCCATTTGCCATACTCGCTTTAAGATTTAACACTCAATTTCTAGAGCAATAAAAGTTTCACTCTTCTCTCACAAAGGAATATCATAAGTAAAGCTTCAAGTACCATAGACTTGTCCCTCATGAAAATCTCCACTAATGTAAGCTTACTCGATTCGAAATTAAATATGACTTCTTTCAGGTTGTAATTAAGGCTTTTGAATTGGGGTAGAATAACATATGGGATATAAGTAGTTACACCCTTCCTTAGGCACTCCACATCTCATTTCTTGGCTCACACTTTCCAAACCCTTAGAGGCATTTCTTTTTCTTGGGGCTAGAGAGACTTGCCATCACTCTTTATTGTTCATTTCATTCTTTTTCTCCCTTAATACTCATACTAGAAATAATTGCCTCTTTTCAATTTCATCGATCTCCCTTTTAATTTTCTTTTTGCTTTTTCTTTTTGTTCTTTCTTTTCTTTCTTTCACTTTTATGGAAATCATTTATTTTCTCTCCTTTCAATGCCTTGATACCTCTTTTATATTTCTCAACCTCCCTCCAAACTTAGGCAATGTGCCACTAACTACATATGAGATCTAAGGAAGGTTCGGGTGCCAAGAGAGTATTATGATCAAACGAGTAAAGGCTTATAGCATAGTTACCAATAGAGAAAGGCTAAAGGTTCAAAGGGATTGACTAGGAATAACGGACATCGGGTGGAAATAAAAATCTCAAACGATCCAAGGAAAGCCTACAATTATTTTTCAAACCAAGCAAACTTAAAATTTCACCTTGAAACACACTTGCGGAAAGTTATAGACTATTCACGCAAATACTTGGACTAGCAACAAGATTTCATCTCACCTCTCATGCAACTAGACCCTAAAAAGGATAAAGTCTAAAACCCACAACAATCACAATCAAGTTCGAAGTCACTATGGTTATTTCAACCACCTAATAATTATCAAAGACAACTCAAGAACCTCAAAGTTACTTTTACTAAAGCTAATTCTACCAAAAACCTTGTTTCAACCCATAATCATGCAGTTATGTATGTTGGTGCCACATGAAGCATAAATAACTCTTTTTTATAGACTAACTTAATTAGGGCTTTTATTCATTACTACTTACTACTACTATTACCTAAACATGAAATTAACTCATTACTTTAAGAAAGTTATCACATTATTCATCCTCGGAAAGAGTCACCCGGTTCACACAAGAAACCACCGTTGGAAAAATTGTGGAATTAAAAAAATCAAAGTCTTATTATCATAACAGTAAGAAAAGCATAAAATTTTAAATTACCAAAACAAACAAAATTAAAGATACTAATAAATGTAACAAACTACTAAAGATAAACAAATCCAGCTATTACATCCCAATGATATAGAATTATCTACCCCGTCAAATAAAATAAAAAATCATTGTCCCCAATGCTTAGAAAAATAAGATCAAAGAGCATAGATGGGCGTAGAAACTCCCTAAGTGTCCCCATGCATCAAAGTGTCACCTGCAACATCTATCACAATGACATGAGAGTTGAACATATCACGCACTACCTCAACAGTGCTGGAGACAAGGCATGACTCCTCAGTCCAAGAAGCGGGATCCTCATGAGAAGACGGATCTGGGAGAGGCCGGGCGGGGGTCTAATAGCATATTGAAAGGCAACTCACCAGCCTCAGCTATCCTGGCTACCTCAACTCGAAGTGCATCAACTGACTTCTTGCTGGACTGTATCTTTCTCATCTCCATTACTTGCTTGGTCAACTGCTCAATCACTACAACATATTGTACCAGTGAATCCATGATTGCCTTCTGGTTGTCCAAGACTGTGGTGAGCTTCTTATTTATGTTAGAGAAGTTCCAGATGTGGCTGTGCTGATGTCTGTCCAACAACTATACTATAGATTTTAGACAACTTTGAAGTAGCTGTTTGCATCTAGTTGTTGAGGCTCACAAGAGTTTGGGAGACCCGTAAGGCAAATAATGAACATGTCGGTAAAGACACCGACCTCAAAGCTGGTGTAACCACTGGAGTAGGGGCTGAGGATGATGGCTCAAGAATGGTATCTCTAGTATTGGTGGAAGGTTTAGCTGAAGTAGATGTAATGTCAAAGGGACCAAGGGATATGACTACCAGCTCATCACACTGGCCAGCAGTAGTAGAGGGCTAAATGCTCTTCTTTGGGATCCCGGGTTTTCAACTTGTACCACTCAAGGGACCGGTGGTTTGACATTTGTGCTGAATGGCCTAGACTCCACCTTGGCATTAGTCAGATACTCTATGATGGTGTTAGGGTAGGGGTAAGATGTGTTACCCTATTGTGCCATAAGTGATATATTGGCCAATATCAGGGCACCTATATTTATTGGGTACCAGGCCATAATAGAAGCTACCAGAAAAGCTCTTCGCAAGGGTAGGTTGTTCTCATTTAGGCACGGGTTAAGTCTGTTGCACACAAAGGTCTGCCACCCTTTTGTCTCAAAGCTCAAAGTGTTGTGGATGATTGGCACCCAGCAAGAACTCGACTTTGGGTGACTTCTACCTCTCCCTCGACATACAATGATTTTCTTTGTAATGGCCCTTTTCACACTAGGGTGCATGGCACCTCTCCCTTTTCCTCTTCCTGTTTCTCCCCTTTCTTTTGAAGACTCTCCTCGTCCTCTTGATCGCACCATTTGTCTGTGTTTGCACAAAGAGATTTGTCAGTTGATATACATGATGTAAAATAGTTAAAAGTCATGGCATTGGAAGACACCATAGAAGCAGTGAGATTTCAAGTATGCAAAAATGTAGTAGACATATTAAAACTGCAGTCCACACAAATTGAAGTGCGGTCTGCGGAGTGGAAGTGTAGACAACACAATTACAATTGCAGGCCGCACTTCATCACACTTGCGCTATGTCCTCAAAGTAAGGTCTCTGATAGACAGAGCAGCCTTATTCTGAGGTCGCATAATTTAACCCGTGGTTCGCATAATTAAAGTGTTGCCGCATAATTAAAGTGCGGCCGCATAAACAACTAGTTCTTCAAGTTACCTAAATAGAAGTCTGCGGACCGCACAATTTCAAGTGTTGTCCGCACAATCAAGAACTGTAACAGCTATAGGAACTTTTTACCTAGTTTATCCAAATATGTCTTCAATTGTCACGACCCAATTTAGGATCATGACTGGTGCTTAGGAGCAAGTGCCCCCAAGTAAGCCTCATCGGTATTTTACAGAAAATGGGACAGAACTTTCCCTGCTTTTCTCAAATCAGCAACCAAACATCCTAATATCAATTCAAATGACAGTGACTTTATCAATTAAAAAAACAAATATCTACCATTAATAAACCACCCACTAACAACTTGAAATACTACTTTACCTCCAACTTTAATAAAAATAAATGATACGCAACATAAGTCTATAATAACAAAAGAATAATCAAGACTCTAAAAGAATGATTGTGGAACGACTCTAAGAGTTTAAAGAAAAGACCATAACAATAATTAAAATCTTTGCCCACGCGAACAAGTGCGAGGCTCACCAAAAACTATCAACTTGTGCGCTCTAATTACCGAAATCCTCGCCCGCGTCAACTGCTGTCTCTGTACAAAAAATTAGCGGGGAATGAGTCGCTATCTCAGTGAATAATAATACTTAACCACAACCATTTTTATTGGGGACAAGTCTAAAACATGTTAGTATATCAAATAGAAAATAACATAAAAATGCCCTTTCAGAAACAATAAATAATTTTCACTCTCATCATATATTTCTTGTAGTATAATACAATTAATAATTCAATAATAAGCTCGGTAACCACTGTATAATATCAATATTCACAGAGGTTTCAATGAATGGATCATGTAATCGGTATAACTGTGGACTTCTTCGTAAGAAGTCAAATATAACGGTAGTCCCAACTCGAGGAAAATCAGTAACGGTGTGCTAGTTTTACCTTTTCACTAGCGAGGGCTGTAACGGTAATCCGTAATTACAAGGTGCACCAGGTCTAATGAACCCGCCGTTAGCTACGAGATCCTTCAAAGTCTACTGCTATTTATACATGTCTCTGTATTCGTATATACTCATAGGAAAATGTTTTAAAACAATATAGAGCATTTCGGTTCTTATCAAATCATGTAATTTCATTTTGATAACAGTAAATTCAAGTAACGATAAAATATATCTAATGACAACAAGAATATTTAAAATAATGGTAATCATCTCAAATAACTATTTCGGTATCATATCGAGTAAAATACTTGTCCCATAAGCAACTCAAAATAATCGGTAACATATTCATACTAAAAATTATGAGTAAATCATGAAAGTTCTGAAAACATAAATTGCGGTAAGATTACTACTCACAGTACTCGTGCGAAATACCAAACTCATCGCCTCGAACGATCCGTACGACTTTCTTCAATCAATCTATAACCACATCGACACCAATCTTATGTTAACTGCCTCATTAAGGCTAAATCCATCACTAATTTAGAATACCCAATCCTCCGAGTTTTATATTTTATCATCAATTCACTGAATTATATTTACCCATGCTATGAGTAATTTAAATTAGTCCAAAATCTTTTAAATAAAAAGATATTTATATGGTTTATTCCCTGTACTGTTTAATTTCCTTTATCGTGTGCATAAATTGAAACTGAAATAACATTACTGTCCATAATATTCCTTCTTAATTGGTGCTTATCTTCTGTACTCAATACTAGACTTACCACATTCAAACCCAAATTCGATATTGTCCATTGTGATACAGTTAAATACCAAAACTCAATCCTTGCACCCTAACTTAATTTACACCTAACAAAGATCATATATAATGAGACTAATTTAAGTACAAATACATCAATACCCTTCTTTTTTCCAAGTGAATTTATCCTACACTAACATTGACCAACTTCCAATTGCATAATTTTCCCAGAACAACTCTTATTGGTATTAAATTTCGTATACCTTGTGAAACCTTTTAAATATATGAACTGAGACAAAAATAATTACCAGAAGAAAAGAACCCAGATGAGAAATTCGAGTATTACCCGTAAGAACTAATGCGTATTTAAGGTTTGGTTCCAGCCTTTTTCCTTCTTCTTCTTCTCCTTTTGGAATTTTTTTTTTGCGTTTTTGAAGCTTTTGCTTTGACTTAGCAGCAAGCTGCCCCTTTTTTCCCCTTTCTTTTCTTTTGGCAGATGGGCTTTGGCCCTTTTCTTTACTTATCTCCCCATTTTTTTGTTTTATTTTTATTAGTTATTTTCTTATTATTATCATTATTATTTTTGGTAATGACCAATAAAGGCTTATTAAAAATATAGGGTATTACATTCTCCTCACCTTATGAAATTCGGTCCACGAATTTAATACAAGTGCATACCTGTAGACTGAAATAAATGGGGATACTTCGCTTGCATATCTTTTTCTACTTCCTAGGTAGCTTCTTCAAAGGTATGATTTCTCCATAAGACTTTAATGAACACAATTTCTTTTGACCGTAGTTTCCTTACTTGCCTATCCACAATAGCCATAAGCTCCTCTCGTACGACAACTTCTCATCGAGCGGTATAGTCTGTGCTTCAAGTACCGGATATGAGTATGATATATATTTTCTTAGCATTGAGACATGAAACACTGGATGAATAAAGGACAACTCAGGAGGAAGTGTCAAACGATAAGCCACAACTCCTACTCAGTCTAGTATCTCATACGGTCCTATAAAACTGGGGCTCAACTTGTCTCTTTTCCCAAACCGCATTACACCTTTCATAGGGGAGACTCGTAGGAACACTGTGTCCCTAATTGTGAACACTAAATCTCTTCTTCTCTTATCAGCATAAGACTTTTGTCTACTTTGAGTTGTAAGCAATCTCTGTCTGATCAACTGGACCTTGTCCATAGCTTCTTGTACTAGGTCGGGTATCAATACGTTAGTCTCACCAGCTTCAAACCATCCGATAAGAGAACGACATCTTCTTTCATACAATGCTTCGTACAGTGCCATTTGAATACTGGACTGGAAGCTATTGTTGTAAGCAAATTTAGCTAAAGGTAGTAAGCATCCCAACTACCTCCAAACTCAAGAATGCAAGCTCTCAACATATCCTCTAAGATCTGTATAGTACGTTCAGACTGCTCGTCTGTCTGTGGATGAAATACAGTACTAAGATTTACTCGTGTGCCCAATGCTTCTTGAAAAGATTTCCAAAAACGTGAGGTAAATTGTGATCCTCTATCAAAGATGATGGATATTGCGACTCTGTGAAGTCGAACAATTTCGTTCATAAATAGTTGTGCATATATTACTCCACTATATGTAGTCTTCACTGGCAAAAAGTGAGCTAATTTTGTCAAATGATCTACAATCACCCAAACCGGGTCATAACCTCTAAAGGTTCGTGGTAGACCGGTGACAAAATCCATAGTAATTCTTTCCCATTTCCACTCTGGAATCTTAATTTGTTGTAGTAATCCTACTGGTCGCGGATGCTCAGCCTTGACCTGCTGACAAGTAAAACAACTAGAAACAAATTTAGCAACATCTTTATTCGTACCTTCCCACCAATAAAATTGCTTTAGGTCATGATACATTTTTGTGGATCCAGAATGTATAGTGTATCTAGAGTTATGAGCTTCTTCAAGAATAGCCTGTCTCAACCCATCTATGTTTGCTAAACATAGCATGTCACCCATTCGAAGAACACCATCACTTTCAACATTCATACCCTTGTTTTTACCAGCTAAGGCATGTTCTATGTACTTGCATAATCGCTCATCCTTATATTGGGTGGCCTTAATGATCTCAACTAGTGAAGACTTAGCCTTAGCACAAGACAACAATGCCTCTGAATTTTCGACACTAAATCTGATACCTATATATTCTAGTCCCTGAATATCTTTGGCCAAAAGTCTCTTTGCAGGAGCTATATATGCCAAACTCCCTATAGATTTTTTGCTCAATGTATCAGCCACCATATTATCTTTTCCAGGATGATACAAAACAAAACAATCATAGTCCTTGAGTAGTTCCATACACTGACGCTACCGAAGATTTAGATCTCTCTGCTGGAAGATATACTTCAGACATTTAGAGTCAGTATAAATCTCACAAGTTTCGCCATATAGGTAATACCTCAAAACTTTTAGAGCAAATACCACTGCAGCCATCTCCAAATCATGTGTAGGATAGTTTTGCCCATGCTTTTTAAATTGTCTCGAAGCATAAGCTATAACGTGGCCATTTTGCATGACAACACATCCTAATCCCGCCCTCAAGGTGTCACAAAATACTGTAAATCCACCAGAACCTGATGGTAAGGCTAATATTGGTGCATTTGTCAAAGACGTTTTGAGTTTCTGAAAGCTCTGCTCACATTCCTCCGTCCACTGAAACTTTGCATTTTTTTGTGTTAGCTTAGTCAGTGGCACTGCTATTCTGGATAAATCTTGCACAAAACGCCTGTAATAGCCTGCTAAGCCTAAAAAGCTACGAATCTCTATAGGAGAAGTAGGTCTGGGCCATTTCTGCACAGCTTCTGTCTTCTTAGGATCTACCATAATTCCATCTTTGGATACAACATGCCCCAGAAATGCTACAGAGTCTAGCCAAAATTCACACTTCGAGAACTTAGCATAAAGCTGATATTCTCGCAATGTTTGTAACACAGTTCTGAGATGATTCTCATGTTCACCTTGGCTACAAGAATATATCAGGATATCATCAATAAAAACTATTACAAATCTATCCAAAAACGGCTTGAACACCCTATTCATTAAATCCATGAATGCAGCTGGAGCATTAGTCAATCCGAAAGATATCACCAGAAACTCAAAATGTCCGTACCGAGTCCTGAAAGCAGTCTTAGAAATATCTTCATCTTTGATTTCAAGCTGATGATAACTAGATCGAAGGTCATTTTTTGAAAAGTGGGCAGTTCCTTGTAACTGATCAAACATGTCATCGATACGAGGCAAGGGATATTTATTATGTATTGTTATCTTGTTCACCTTCCTATAGTCAATGCACATTCTCAGGGATCCGTCTTTCTTCTTTACGAATAGTATTGGTGCACCCCATGGTGATACACTAGGTCTAATAAAACCCTTATCTAACAAATCCTGTAACTATTGCTTTAGCACCCTCAACTCTGCTGGTGCCATTTGATATGGGGGTATCGATATGGGCTGTGTGTCATGTAGCAAATCAATACCAAAGTCTATTTCTCGTACTAGAGGCAATCTTAGTAAATCCTTAGGAAATACATCAGAAAATTCTCTCACTACTGGTACATTTTCTATACTAATTGTTTCCTTTCTTGTGTCATTTACAATAGCTAAGAGCCCCAAGCAATATTTATTCAGAAGTCGCTGAGCTTTCATAAAAGATACAACTTTGCAAGTCTCTGGAACCTGACCCCCTTTTAGAACAAAACTGGGTTCGTTTGGTATCTCAAACTTAACTATCTTTGCATGACAATCGATGATAGCATAGCAAGACGATAACCAATCCATTCCCATCAGCATGTCAAAGTTAATCAAATCAAGTACAATAAGTTCAGCTAGAGTATCTCTACCCCCAACCCGAATCTGACAAGCACGATACACCTATTCAGCTAATAGAGACTCTCCAACAGGAGTAGCAACTAGAAAAGGGTCATTCAATTGCTCAGGATGTCTACAAAACCTCAAAGCAAAGTACGAGGACACATAGGAGTGAGTAGATCCCGGATCAATCAACGCAAGTGCATCAAATGAACAGACAGAAAGAATACTTGTAACCACAACATTCGAGGCCTGAGCATCCTGTCTAGTAAATGCAAAAACTCTCGCCTGACCTCTACCAGCATTCCCTTGTCCTTGATTCATAGTAGCACGGTCTCCAGCACCTCGACCTTTATTTCCTGTACCTGTAGCACCTGAAGTATTACGAGTAGGTGCAGCTGACTGAATAGAAGCCTAGTTGAAATTTCTCGGAGGCTGAGGGCAATCCCTTAAGTGATGTCCCAACTGGCCACACCAAAAGCACTCTTCAATCAGAACACGACAATGGCCCAAATGTGATCTACCACAGGTCTGGCAGACTGAATTATGATGTTTAGATGCTGACGGTCCCGTAGTGCCCTATCTATAATGTGGTCTGTATGTGGACTATGAAGGTAGGTATGTCCCTATCTGAGAACCCTGTTGTTGTTGTCCCTGATTTCCTGCTCTTCGATTTTCACTAAAACCACCACTGAAAGACCCTCTTGTCTTGGCCTTCTTACGTAAATCACTAGTTTCACGCTCATCACGTCCGTTATTTTCAATCTTTCTAGCAAGTTCAACTGCACCAGAGTAGGATAAAGTCTTCTTCTGTGGGGCTACTGCAGTATATAGATGACCAACCAATCCATCAACAAACCTTTGAACTCGAGCTTTTTCGGTAGACACTAAGTAAAGAGCATATCTAGCCAGCTTTCAAAACTTGGTGTTATATGTTGACACATCCATATCTGGAGTACCAATCTCTCAAAGTCTCTATCATATTTTTGCATCAGGCTATTTGGAAAAAAATGATTCATGAACAACTTAGTGAACTCGTCCCATGTCAGTGGCAGTGCTCCTATTGGCCTTCCTAGCAATACAGCTTCATACCATGTGTTGGCCATATCCTCTAGTTTGTATGTTGCGAGCTCCACGACTCTCTCATTAGAATATCCAAGAGCCCATAATGCCTTGAGTGTCCCATCCAAGAAACTTTGAGGATCTACTGAGTTATTGGAACCTGTGAATTTTGGTGATTTTAATTTCAGGAACTCTTGTAGGGATACCTCCTTATTCCCGAAAGTGTGAGTCTTTGCAGGTGCTTGTGTCAGTAAAGTAGACTGAGGAGCTGAACTTCCACCCTTAGTAGGCACCAATGCCTCTAACACATTCAATAACCTTGCCACTGCATCTGCAGGTAAGGAAACAACAGATACAACAGTTGGAACTAGTGGTGGAGCATCCTGAACTCCCCGCCCTTGCACTTGATCTGGCATAGCAGCTTGGGGTTGACCCATGTTCCCAACTTCAAGTTGAGGAGCAGTCTGTCTTGTAGTTTGATGAACCTAAGCTTGACCTTCACCACGTCCAGCACCACGTCTAGCAGATGAGAGTGTGCGTGTCCTAGCCATCTACGAAAGAAATATTCCAAAGTCAAACTCAAGTTATTTCAATGCACGATCAAAGAATGAAAGAAGGGAAACATTCCTAAATGTTCAGTAGCCTCAAGATCATAAGTATGAGCGCCTACATGCCCATGAACCAGACTCTACTAAACATTACTCGATGACTCGGGACTTACAGCCTAAGCTCTGATACCAACTTTGTCACGACCCAATTTAGGATCATGACTGGTGCTTAGGAGCGAGTGCCCCCAAGTAAATCGGTATTTTACAAAACCTCGGACAGAGTTTTCCCTATTTTTGGACTATCCCAAAAAATATCCCTGTCTCAAATCAACAACCAAACACCTTAATATCAATTCAAATGACAATGACTTTATCAATTAATCAAAACAAATATCTACCATTAATAGTCCACCCACTAACAACTTGAAATACTACTTTATCTCCAACTTTGATAGGAATGAGCGATACTCAAAACAAGTCTATAATAACAAAGGAATACTCAAGACTCTAAAATAATGACTATGGAACGACTCTAAGAAATCAGAGAAAAGACCATAACAATAATTAAAATCTCCGCCCACGCAAACAAGTGCGAGGCTCACCAAAAACTATCAATATGTGCGCTATAATTACCGAAATCCTAGCCCGCTTCATCTGCTGTCTCTATAAAAAAATAGCGGGGAATGAGTCGATAGCTCAATGAGTAGTAACACTTAACCACAACCGTTTTAATTGGGGACAAGTCAGAAAACTTGCTAGTATATCAAACAAAAAATAATATAAAAATGCCCTTTCAGAAATAATAAATAATTTTCAGTCTCATCGTGTTTTTCTTGTAGTATAATACAATTAACAATTCAGTAATAAGCTCGGTAACCACTATATAATATCAATATTCACAGAGATTTCAATGAACGGATCATGTAATCGGTATATCTATGAACTTCTTTATAAGAAGTCAAATATAACGGTAGTCCCTACTCGAGGGAAATCAGTAACGATGTGCTAGTTTTACCTTTCCACTAGCGAGGGTTGTAATGGTAATCTGTAATTACAATGTGCACCAGGTCTAACGAACCCGCCGTTAGCTACAGATCCTTCAAAGTCTACTACCATTTATACATGTCTCTGTATTCATATATACTCATAGGAAAATGTTTTATAATAATATAGGACATTTCGGTTCTTATCAAATCATGTAATTTCATTTCGATAACAGTAAATTCAAGTAACGGTAAAACATATCTAATGACAACAAGAATATTTAAAACAACGGTAATCATCTCAACTAACTTTTCAGTATCATATCGAGTAAAACACTTGTCCCATATGCAACTCAAAATAATCGGTAACATATTCATATTAAAAATCATGTGTAAATCATGCAATTTCTGAAAACATAAATTGCGCTAAGATTACTATTCACAGTACTCGTGCGAAATACCAAACTCATCGCCTCGAACGATCCGTATGACTTTCTTCAATCAATCTATAACCACATCGACACCAATCTCATGTTAACTGCCTCATTAAGGCTAAATCTACACTAATTTAGAATACGCAATCCTCCGAGTTTTATATTTTATCGTCAATTTACCGAATTATATTTACCCATGCTATGAGTAATTTAAATTAGTCCAAAATCTTTTAAATAAAAAGGTATTTATATGGTTTATTCTTCGTACTGTTCAATTTCCTTTATCGTGTGCATAAATTAAAACTGAAATAACATTACTGTCCATAATATTCCTTCTTAATTGGTGCTTATCTTTTGTACTCAATACTAGACTTACCACATTCAAACCCAAATTCGATATTGTCCATTGTAATATAGTTAAACACCAAAACTCAATCCTTGCACCCTAACCTAATTTACACCTAACAAAGATCATATATAATGAGACTAGTTTAAGTACAAATACATCAATACCCTTCTTTTTTCCAAGTGAAATCCTACAGTAACATTGACCAACTTCCAATTGCATAATTTTCCCAGAACAACTCTTATTGGTATTAAATTTCTTATACCTTGTGAAACCCTTCAAATATATAGTCTGAGACAAAAAGAATTACCAGAAGAAAAGAACCCAGATGAGAAATTTGAGTATTACTCGTAAGAACCAATGCGTATTTAAGGTTTAGTTCCAGCCTTTTTCCTCCTCCTCCTCCTCCTCCTCCTTCATCATCTTCTTCTTCTTCTTCTTCTTCTTCTTCTTTTGGATTTTTTTTGCATTTTTGAAGCTTCTGCTTCGACTTAGCTGCAAGCTGCCCCTTTTTCCTCTTTCTTTTCTTTTGGCAGATGGGCTTCAGCCCTTTTCTTTACCTATCCCCCCCTTTATTTTGTTTTTATTAGTTAGTTTCTGATTATTACCATTATTATTTTTACTAATGACCAATACACCCTTATTAAAAATATAGGGTATTACATCAATCCTACTGGTCAACATGGTAAAGGCATGATAATCAATAACTCAATTCTATCTAAGCATGCTTTGTCAAATACCCAATGCTAAACTACCCTACATGGACGAATTAAAGGCATGCAATAACAGATGGCCTAAAAAAAGTTCAAAAGTCAAAATAAATTCAAAACTAAAAATAATAATATTTAAGTGATGCATACCAGATAGTGCTAGTGTACTAAGATCCAAGTGAGTGTGAAGTATTGTTTGTGATCCAAGGTGCAAGAACGTGGGCAACTCTAAGAGTAACAGTATGAGAGTGAATATGGTGAAAAGTGTAAAAGGATGGGGTATTGTTCTATTTATACTCAGAAAAAAGTGAGGGTTTAAATAGACGAGTGCAGCCGCATAATTCTACGAGAGTCTTCTCTGCGGTTGCAATCATAGTTGTGCGGTCTGCACTTTTTCAACACTTGGCCAATTTTTCAATCACAATACCTGCAATGCACACTCATTCCTACAAATCACTTCAAAACCAGTTAGCTCAATGAAAAGCCTATCTAAAAAGGAAGAAAATGAAAAATGAAAAGAAACATGGGTTGCCTCCCAAGAAGCGCCTGATTTAATGTCGCGGCATGACGTATTCTGCGGCCGTACTAAGAAAAGTGTAGTCTGCATTTTTGCCCTTCATGACACAACTTCAGCTATCATTTCACATCTAACACTAATCTCTGCTAGCACACTTCAAATCAAGTTAAAAATAACAAACAACATCTATCTAAAAGAGAAAAAGGAAAAGAACTTGGGTTGCCTCCCAAGAAGCGCCTTATTTATCGTCATGGCATGATGCAATCTCATAGCATCCTTAAGTGAAATAAAGAACCGCCACCACGTGGCTTTCACAAACTTTTTCCAAATAGTGCTTCGCCCCATGACCATTGACTCAAAATATTTCATTGTTCTTGTTCTTCAAGTCCAAGGCACCAAAAGGTGTCACACCAACAATTTCAAATGGATCACTTCAATTTGACGTGAGCTTCCTGTGAAATATTCTCAACTTTGAGTTGAACAACAACATTAGATCACCGATCTTGAACTCCTTGTTCTAAATATACTTGGCATGAAGATATTTCATTTTTTCTTCGTACAAGGACGAACTTTCATATACATGATACTGGAATTCATTCAATTCATTCAAGTGTGCAACTCATAAGTTAGAGGCTACATTCCAATCAAGATATTTTCTTTAAGGCCCACATTACCTTGTGCGCTAGTTCCACTGGAAGATGATAAGATTTTCTGAACACCAACCAGTATGGAAACATTCTGATAGGTGTTTTTTAAGTTGTCCTATATGCCCATAGAGTATCATCAAGCTTCTTAGACCAATTTGTCTAATTTGCATTTACCTTCTTGGACAAAATACTCTTTATCTCCCGGTTAGAGACTTCCACGTGACCACTAGCTTGTGGGTAATAGGGAGTTGTCACTTTGTGAGTAACATTATACTTGCCAAGTGTGTCTAAATCTTTGTTTCAAAAATATGAACCTCCATCACTTATGATTACTCTCATGGTACCAAATCTTGTAAAAATATTCCTCTTCAAGAATGCCACCACACTTCTAGCCTTATTATTGGGTAAGGCAACGGCCTCAACCCATTTATACATGTAATCCACCACGACCAAACTGTAGGTGTTTTCACAAGAACTCACGAAAGGGACCATAAAGTGAATACCCTAAACATTAAAGATATTAATCTCCAAGATGGTTGTAAGGGGCATCTCATAGTTCTTTGAAATTCCACTGGCCCGTTGACATTCATCACATCTTTTCACCAAATCATTTGCATCTTTGTAGAGTGTGGGCCAATATAAACTACAACTTAGAATTTTAGACTCCATTCTTGCTCCACCATGATGAATACCATATGGCGAAGAATGACAAGCCCAAAAAATATTACCTTGCTCTTCTTCCGGCACACACCTCTGAATCACCCCATCTAGATGGATCCAAAAAAGGTGTGTTTCATTCCAATAGTAGTCTTGACAATCCCTCTTGAGCTTATTTCTTTGGTTTGAAGAGAACTCACCTGTATTGAAATAACTTATAAGAAAATTTTCCAAATCCGCAAACCACGGTACCTCTTTCATTGAAAGTGCCAAAAGTTGCTCATCTTGGAAAGAGTCATTGATTTCAAGGCCATCATGTGGCCTCCCCTCCTCCTCCAAACGAGACAAGTGGTCTGCCACTTGATTTTAAATTTCCTTCTTGTCTTGGATGTCAATATCAAACTCTTGCAACAAAATTACCCATCTCATCAACCTAGATTTAGATTATTTTTTTCTCATAAGATAGCGAAGTGCCGCTGCGGCATGATCCGTGTGTACAATAACTTTGGAACCCATCAAGTACGAGCAGAATTTCGCAATAGCAAATGCAATAGCAAGGAGCTCTTTCTCCATAACGGTATAATTGACTTGGGAGATATTCATGGTCTTATTAGTATAGAAACTAGATGAAAAACTTTGTTGATACATTTCCCCAAAATATCCCCAACCGCTACATCACTAGCATCACACATGAGCTCGAACGGGAAACTCCAATTTGGAGATATAATGATAGTAGTAGTTGTCAACTTGATCTTCAACTGTTCAAAATCTCTCATACAATCATCATTGAAAGGAAACATGGCATCATTCTCAAGGAGCTTCCACAAAGGGTTTACCACTTTAGAAAAATCTTTGGTAAATCGCCGGTAGAATCTCGTATGGCCCAAGAAACTTCGCACACCCTTCACCGAGGTTGGGGTGGAAGCTTAGAAATAACTTCAATCTTTGATTTGTCCACTTCAATACCATTCTTTGAAATCTTATGGCCAAGGACAATGCCTTCCTCAACCATGAAATGACATTTCTCCCAATTGAGTACCAAATTTGTTTCCTCACATCTAGCTACCACTTTGTCCAGATTAGCAAGACAATAATGAAATGAATCTCCAACCACCTAAAATTCATCCATGAAGACCTCAAGGTCTTCCTCCACCATGTTTGTGAAAATAGCCACCATACACCGCTATAAAGTCGTTGGTGCATTGCATAAATCAAAAGGCATCTGTTTGAAAGAAAAAGTACCATATGGATATGTAAAAGTTGTTTTCTTCATCTTCTAGAGCTATAAGAATTTTGTTGTACCTTGAGTACCCATCAAGAAAATAATAGAAAGCACGGTTGGCCAACTTATCAAGCATTTGATACATAAAAGGAAGAAGAAAGTGATCCTTCTTTATGACTTTTTTGAGCTTACCATAATCCATACAAACTCTCTAACTAGTGACTGTTCTTGTAGGAATCAAATCATTCTTATCATTGGTAACAACTGTCATGCCCCCTTCTTTAGGACACATTAAATTGGAGAATAAGTCTATGAACTATCGGAAATAAGGTGGACAACCCCCGCATCCAACCACTTGATAATCTCCTTTTTGACCACCTCTTGAATATCTTCATTGAGTCTTCTTTGATGCTCAATAGAAGGTTTGACACCATCCTCCAATTTTATTTTATGCATGCAAAATGCGGGGCTTATAGCTCGAATATCCGCCGAATTCCACCTAATAGATTTTTTCCTCTTTTGAAACACCACCAATGTTGAATCAACCTACATGTTAGTCAAATAAGAGGAAAGAATAATCAGTAAAGTAGAACCAGGGCTAAAAAATTCAGACTGAATGTGAGGTGGCAATGGTTTTAACTCCAATGTTGGTGGGTCTTCAATCAAATGTTTTGTAGGAGTCTTCCTATTCTAAATATCCAAAGATAGCTTTCGTGGTGCATAGTTGCAAGACTCCATGCCTTGTAAAGAGTTTACACATTCCATGAAACCATCCAACTCATCATCATCAAAGTTGATCAAAATGGCTAACATATCACCAACATTGATTGTAGCACTTGTGTCATCAATAATGACATCGGTCACCAATTCCACAAAAGAATATATTTTATTGCTATTTGGTTGATGCATAGACTTGCACACATGAAATAACACTTGTTCATCACTAACCCGAAAGTGAGTTCTCCGGCTTCCACATCACAAAGGTCCTTACCCGTAGCAAGAAAAGGCCTCCCAAGAACGATAGGCACTTCATAATCAACCTCACAATCTAGAATTATAAAGTCCGCTAGAAGGATAAACTTATCGACTCGGACCAAGACATCCTCAATTACTCCCAATGTCCTCTTGATGGTACGATTGGTCATTTTCAACCTCATAGATATGGATCTTGGTTTCCCAATACCCAAAGTTTCGAACATCGAGTGGGGAATCAAATTGATGCTCTCCCCAAGATCACAAAGAGCTTTGGCAAAATCGGCACTTCAGATAGTACAAGGAATCCTGAAAGCGCTAGTACCCTCCAACTTAGGAGCCATGGAATGAACAATTGCACTCACTTGATGAGTGACCTTGATAGATTCAAAATTCATCGACCTCTTCTTGGTCACAAGATCTTTTATAAACTTGGAATAACTATGCATTTGTTCCAAAGCTTCCACCAATGGCACATTGATAGAGAGACCTTTAATTATTTGAATAAACTTCTTGAATTGATTCTCACAATTTTTCTTAGCAAGTCTTTGAGGATAAGGAGGTGAAGGATTTGTCAAGGGTTCCTTAGCCTTTTGAACTACCGGTTCCAATTCCCTAAATTGGTTCACCTCTTCTTGGGTCTCTATGAAACTATCATCAATATCAATCTGAACCTCATCATGTACTTGAACATTATTGCACGGGATTTCCTTCTCTTGGATCACCCGATCATCATGCACAAGTTGCCTTTCATTTGAGATGGGTGCATTCACGCCTCTTCCACTTCTTGTGATAATCGCCATAGCATGCCCCGTATTATTACCACCCTTTGGGTTTACTACTATGTCACTTGGTAATGCGCCCTTAGGACGAGTATTAAGAGCTTGAGAGATTTGCTCCATTTTAATTACAAGATTACTTACTAATGTGGTATGTGAGGCGAGTTGAGCATCCAAATCCGCATGCTTTTCTATCATTTTCTTGAACATATTCTCAGTACGACCCATTTCATTATTTAAAGAAATTGAGCCGTGGGAAGGATATGGATGTGAGTTGCTCGGTTGTTGGTACATTGGGGGCCTTTGAAAACCCAAACCTCGATTTCCATAGTTGTTATTGTTTCCCCGATTTCCTTAATTCTTGCCTCCCCAATTCCCTTGGTTATTATTGTTGTTATGCCAATTCCCTTGATTGTTAGAACCCCCAATTTCCTTGGTTATTTTGAGAACGCCATTTATTTTGATTGGAGCCTTGAAAATTGCTCGGTTGCCCTTGGTAATTATTCAAAAATTGTATCTCTTCTTCTTGCTCTTGATAAGAGTCATCTTGATCATAGCTACCACCATCTTGTGCATAATTCTCCACTCAAAATTGAAATTGTGGACCTTTAGTCCTCTTCTTGTTGGCCAAGACATTTACTCCCTCCATAGCATGAACTTGCTTAGGAGCTTGGATTTGATAAAGTTGGGCCTTAGCAAGTTGAGTCATGGTTGTGGTCAATTCGACAATAGATTGCCCATGATCTTGCAACTCTTTATGAAGATAGATCATATTGGGATCACCTTGGGGAACATTATCTAGGGATCACCAAGCCGATTTTGCCATCTCATCAAGAATATCACATGCCTCGCATAAGGTGTTGTCATAAAATTTACTCTGACCAATTGATTGACCACACATTTGTTCGTAATATTAATACCACGGTATAAAGTTTGTTGGATCATGTTGTCAGCCATATTATTGTTCGGGCACTCCTTCACCATTGTCTGATATCGCTCTCAAATATCATGTAAAGGTTCATTGGACTCTTGCTTGAATGCCAATATTTCATCTCATAGAGTAGTTATGTGCCTGAGAGAGAGAGAAAACTTTGAAATAAATTATGCTGCCAATTCATCCCAAGTATGGATAGAATGATTAGGCATTCATTCTTACAAATCCAAAGCTTAACCCCTTAGCGAGAAGGGAAAATGCCTTAACTGCAAAGAATCTTCTAAAATATTTGTTTGTTTGCTCCCCCAACATGTATCTATAAAATCTTTCAAATGATTGTAAGTATTGTGACTTGGCGCCCCGGTGAAATAACCACATTGTTGGAGCAAAGTGAGCATCACATTGGTAATTGGAATATTTTTCCGCCCTAATACGAGGGAGAATTATGACACTTGCATAATTTTCATTGGGTAAAATCCGATGTTGCGCCACTTATGGTTGTGGTGGTGGAGGAGGTAGGAGAGGTGGATGTACATTGTCTTGTTGCCCACAGCCTTGGCAGTTTTGTTGTGGAGCTTGAGGCATTTCATCAAGTTTCTCCTCTTCGTCATCCACCTCTCCCAATGGTAAGTTTTCAAGTTTGTTGTTCGCCATTTGGAACCTACAATCACTTCAAGAAATTAGAATCACGAAAGTAAAAGAAGATACTTCCAGAAACAAAACTCAAGTATATAGCTAACATTGTAAAACTCTCCGGCAATGGTGCCGAAAATTGATCACATCCAATTCACACCCAATTAGAGAGTATAAAACGGTCGTTGCAATCATAAATCCCAACACGAGTCGGGGTCGAATCAACAAGGAGTTTAAGTGGGTGGTAAGGTAAACAGTTAAGAAAAGAACTCGAAATAATTAAATTTATCTTTGAAACGAATGTGAAAAATTGATATCTTTCAATCAATAATAAGCACTATATTAAAAACTCATAAATTTTGTACACTAGGGTTGGATCACAACCCTAGATAAAATCTAGCTACTCATAATCATAGATATAGAAAATTGAAAAGAAGAAGCAATTGAAGACATAAAACTAAAATTAAAAGGTAAAGTTTGGGTCTTCTCTTTTGTAGTCACAAATTACCCAAAATGGCTGAGTCTAATGTTACACTTCGTAAGTTTAACAACATTGATACCATCGTATATATATTTGATATGGTATTTTGAGTGGAATATTTTTGTAAAAAAAAAAGTTTGAAAAATATGATTTTATATAATTATTAAATTTACTACTTTCAAATATACTTTAAATTATACGCATAATATGAGGAAGAGATGTGGAGAGCATTCCGTTAGCTGTCCAAAAGTGGAGAACTCTAAGCAGTAATATGAGCTTGAGAAATTCAAATCACTATATATGTACTTTAAATTAAAAATCATCATCAAAATATATTCCTTAATTATTTATTTTTGATTATATCAAATAAAAAACAAACTTAAGAGGAAAGTTAAAATGTGAATGCTACATTACGAAATAAGTGAATGAATAAATCTTTGCATTCCTTTTGTAAACAAAAGAAAATTCTTTTAGACACTTTCTTATATTTTTAAAATTAGTATTACAAACTTTATTATAAGAAATTAGAGAAAACAGCTAAAAGATGGATAATGATCAAGTTATTACACTAAAGGGCACATTTATGTCATTTTATGTGCTCTAATACATGTATTGGTACATGACTAACAGCTTGTTTGGATGGTTGTTCCTCATTGTATCGTATTGTATTGTTATTTCAAAATAATATTTGTTTTGATTGTTTCATTAAAATTGGTTGTATTGTATTGTTAAATCCATTGTTCCGGAATAATGAAAAGTCCCTTTTTTTGAAACAATCGATTTGGTGTGGTGGGATTGTTTCCTATTTTTCTTTCCAATTATGCCCTAACTTATTACCCCACAGTTCTATTTTAACTTTTACCTTTTTTTCATTTTAACTCCAAATCTCAAACCTATAACCTACTTTATTTTTTTCTAAAACTTCTGCCGCCAACATTAAAGGTGTTTTGCCGCCTTCTATTTTATTTTTTCTCCTAATTTGCTTTTAACTCAATTCTAATTAGCTGTGCTCCTTTGTTTTGCCTTCTTTTGTCTCGCTCTTTGTTCTACTTTCTTAAGGTGTTTTGCCTCCTTCTGTTTTATTTTTTAAAATTATTTTTATGCATAACTTTTGATAAATTTAATATTTAAACAATTGAGGATATTTTAGTAAACTTATCAGTTATAGTACAGTACAATACAGTCAAACCAAACAACAAAATATTATTTAACAATAACAAACAATACAATCTATCCAAATATTGTATTCATAAAATAATATGATACAATACAATACAATACATTATAAACGATGGGGAACAATGATCCAAACAGAGCGTAAAGCGTGTAAAATACGAATCTAAAAGTTCTTATTTCATTATGCCATAGAATTCTTAAGGATCTTCTACTACCTTGATATGGCTATAAAAATAATTCCAAAATGGTGATGAGGTTATTTTAGCAAGATACTACAGACATAACATTTTATGTAAGCCCAATAATTCAATGGGGGAAATATGTGCATGGTTGGTTATGTGTTTTTGCTTTCCTTTAAAAGGAAGAGAGTCTGAATCTTATTGAGCTTTTGGTTCTTCATTTTGATGTCAATTATTTTTTTTGAAGAGAATACAGATGCATTAGTGTGACGATCCGGCCAGTCGTCTCATGAGTTATCGCTCCGTCTCCCCCATCTCTGCTTCTTATTTCTTCTCTATCGGTTCTGTGTGTGATCGGGTTGGTTGGCTCGTGTTTGGAAAGGATTTGGTAAGGTTTGAGACACTTAGTCTCTTTTGAAGAAGCTTAAGTTGGAAAAGTCAACCAGATGTTGACTTATGTGTTAGAGGGCTCGGATATGAGTTCTGATGGTTCAATTAGCTTCGGGAGGTGATTTGAGACATAGGAGCGTGATCGGAATGAGTTTTGGAGGTTCGGAGTAGATTTAGGCTTGAATTGGCGAAGTAGATATTTTGGCGATTTCCGGTTGGTAGGCGAGATTTTGATATAGGGGTCGGAATGGAATTCCGAGAGTTGCAGTAGTTGCGTTGTGTCATTTGGATGTGTGTGAAAAATTTCAGGTCATTCGGACGTGGTTTGGTTGGGTTTTTAATCAAAAGCGGAATTCGGAAGATTTTTGGAAACTTAGGCTTGAATCCGATGTGTTTTGGTTGATTTGATGTTGTTTGAGGTGTTTTGAAGATTGGTACAAGTTTGAATAAGGTTATGAGATATGTTTGTGCTTTTGGTTGAGGTCCCGAGGACATCGGGGTGATTTCGGATGGTCGACGGAGGAGTTTGAGATTTTGTGAAGTTGCAGATTTTTCTGCTTCTGGTATTTCCGCACTTGCGGATTGGGTACCGCAGGTGCGATGCCGCAGATATGAGAATGGGAGCCGCGGAAGCGGAAATGAGATATGGAGGAAGAAGCCGCAAAAGCGGTTAGGAGGACCGCACCTGCAATGTCGCAGATACAGATATTTCATCGCAGATGCGGAAGCATGGGAACTTAAGTCAAAACCGCAGAAGCGGTTGGTTGACCGCAAATGTGGTACCGCAGAAGCGGTAAATTGGTCGCAGATGCAAAAATGCCTAGGCCAGAAGGTATAAATTATTTCCTTCGCAATTTTTGAGCTATTCCACCATTTTTGACTCGGCTTTGGAGCTTTTTGGACGATTTTGAAGAGATATTTCAAGAGAACTTCATTGAGGTAAGGATTTTGGACCTAAAACGCATCCCTATGGTATTATTTCACGGATTAGAGCTACAATTAATGGAATTTAAGGGTTAAAATTGGGGGAAACTAGGGCTTGGTATTGGAGACCTAGACTTGGGGGTTTGAGGGACCTATTGTGGTCAGATTTTTGTACTTTTGATATGTATGAACTCGTGAAGAGATAAAGAACCTATTTATGTAAATTTTACCGAATTCTGAGACGTGAGCCCGGGGGTCGGGTTTTGGTAATTTCGAGATTTCTGTCGTATATTGATTATTTTTGTTTGGGCTTCGTTCCCTTAGCGTATTTTTACACCGTGATTCTGATTTTGGATAGATTCGACGCGATTGGAGGCCGATTCGAGGGACAAAGGCATCGCGAGCTAGAGATTTGTCCGGTTTGAAGTGAGTAATGATTGTAAATGATGTTGTAAGGGTATGAAACCCTGGATTGCACATCGTTGTGTTATATTGAGGTGACGCACACGCTTGATGACGAGCGTGGGGTCGTGCACAGTTGGGGATTGTGACTTAGTCCGTCCCGAAAAGCGTATTTGACTGAAAATCTATTTGCTATCATCATTATTTGGGCTGAATGTCATATTTGGGCCTCGTGCCAACTATTTGAACTCTTCAGGGATTTTTATTGATATTTCCTCACCGTTTTGACTTTATACTTGAACTCTGTCATGATATATTTCACTATTTTCATACTCAGCCATGTTTACTATGTTTTAACACTTATATGATCTTTTAAATGATAATTGGGCTGACAAATCCTGTTTTACTACTGCCGAGTGGCTTGTGAGGATTTTTTGATGGAGTAAGGCCGAGGGCCTATGTTGTGAGGAAACACTAAGCTTCATTTGAGGCCGAAGGCCTGAGATATGTTTGTCGCGAGGTGGCTTGATTGATATGAGGCTGAGAGCCTAGTGATGATGCCACGAGATGGCTTGATATTGCGGTTGGGCCGTAAGGGGCCCCTCCAGGAGTCTGCACACCCTTAGTGAGCACGGGTACCCATTATGATGTGAGATATAGCACGAGGGACTAGTATTATTCTAAGATATTGCCCGAGGGTCGGATTTGTTGATACTGTGCCTGAGGGGCGAACTTTATGTGTTTATTTTCCTTAATTTCCTGTCATTTACCTTCTTAAATTGTTGAAAAAGGTTTTCGTGAAGTTTAGTTTGAGTTAACTGACTTTCACATATCTTTTACTGATTTTACCGATTCACTGGTTTTACTGCTTCATTATAGTCTACAAATGTGCTTTACGTGATTTTCTGCTTTCAGTCTTTATTTATGATTATTACTCACTGAGTTGGCGTACTCACTTTACTCCCTACACCCTGTGTGCAGATTCAGGTGCATCTGGTCCCACTCCCAAGTGCTGATCTTTCCAGCTCAGGTGGATCTGAGGAGTCTCTAGGTAGCTGTCGGCGTTCGCAGCCCGAAGCTTCTTCCCTATCTTATTTCTCCATGTTCTTAGTTACTGTATTAAACTATGTAGATTCCTCGGATTATTTCGGATTGTTTAGATGCTCATGACTAGTGACACCTCGGTATCGGGTTGTGTTGGGTTGTATTCCGTAAATTATGTTATTATCTGCTTAAACTTTGAATTATTTTATCGTGCTTTAGAATGTTTCTTACCATTTAACTGTTAAATACTGAAATGGGAAGTGTCGGCTGGCCATGTCTTCACGAGAGGCACCATCACGACCGGGTCCAGGTTTAGAGTCATGACGAGTTTGTATCAAAGCCTAGGTTACATAGGTCTTACGAGTCATGAGCAGGTTTAGTAGAGTCTCGCGGACCGGTACGGAGACGTCTGTATTTATCCTTGAGAGGCTGCAGAACCTTTAGGAAAAACTTCATATTCTTTAAATTCTTATCGTGCAAATTTGTTGATCTGAGTACTAAACTTCTGTTATTCTATTCTCTCACAGATGGTGAGGACACGCGCTATCAGTCAGGATGGACGACCACCAGTACCACCAGCTGTGGCCACCAGAGGCCGAGGATGTGGTCGTGGTCGCGGTAGGGGTAGAGGTGTGGCTCGCACAACAGCTAGGGCAGCACCTGCAAATCCACCAGCCGCCCCAGTTCAGGATCAGGTCCCAGTTATGGACGCTCCAGTAGCACCAGCTCAGGTACCAGTTGTGCTCATTATGATTACGGGTCTTCAGGAGGAATTGGCTCAGATCTTATCAGTTTGCACTGGCCTAGCTCAGACGGTTTTAGCCACTACAGCTGTAGCTACTTTCAAACCGGGGGAGGCAATCAGACTCATGCCGCTCGCACACCTAAGTAGGTCATGTAGGAATTTCAGGCATCGAGGGCATATCCAGCCCAGCCGGTTACAGCTACTCAGGACTATATAGTTCTTGCCATGCCAGAGGATGAGCAGCATAGGTTGGAGAGGTTTGGTAGACTTTAGCCTCCGACTTTCAGTGGTACAGAGGGTGAGGATGCCCAGGGTTTCTTGGATAAGTGTTAGAGGATGCTTCGTACAATAGGTATTCTAGAGACCAGCGGGGTCGCTTTCACTACTTATCAGTTTTCTGGAGCTGCCTTCACTTGGTAGGAGGATTTCGAGAGGCGTAGGCCTATTAGTGCAACACCCCTTACCTGGAAGCAGTTCTCCGTTCTCTTTCTGGAGAAGTATGTGCCGCAGTCTTACAGAGAGGAGCTGTGCAGACGGTTTGAGTGGTTGCGTCAGGGGGAGATGACCATGTCGTAGTATGAGTTGAGGTTCTTCGAGTTATCTCGTCATGCCATTTGATTGGTTCGGACAGATAGAGAGAGGATTAGGAGGTTTGTTGATGGCCTCACTTATCAGCTTCATATTCTTATGACCAGGGAGAGGGTGACTGGTGCTACCTTTGAGGATGTTGTAGACATTGCTCATGAGATTGAGTCGGTTCGTCACCACGAACGAGAGGAGAGGGAGGCCAAGAGGCCTCGAGGATCTGGTAGTTATAGTGGTACTCCTTTGAGAGGTCAGTTCCAGCACGGCAGAGGACGTCCATTTAGGCATGCTCAGCCAGCTCGCCCAGGTTATCGTGGGGCATCATCGTGTCATGGTTCTCACAGTTCTCATCAGGGCCAATCATCACTTAGTGCCCTTCTAGCTCAGAGTTTGTCTCGTGCTCCATCAGTTTAGGGCTCTTCTATGCCAGGTGCATCTGCTAGTCACTCTGGTGCGAGGGGTTCCCTTCAGTCCCCTTCTCTAGCACCCGAGAGTTGTTATGAGTGTGGAGAGATGGGTCATATGTGGAGGCAGTGCCCTGGTTGTCTTGCGAGTTCATCTCAGCAGAGGGGTAAGTCATCGGCTTTAGCGCCAACTACTTTATCACCACTCACCCACCCAGCTAGGGGTGGAGGTCAGTCAGCTAGGGGTCACCCCAGAGGGGGAAGTCGATCAGGTGGTGGTCAGGCTTGTTTCTATGCACTTCCAGCCAGACCCGACATTATTACTTCAGATGTTGTTATTATAGGTATTGTTTTATTCCTCCACAGAGATGCCTCTGTTTTATTTGATCCCGGTTCCACCTTTTCTTATGTGTCATCATACTTTGTTTGTGATTTGTGTATGCCCCGTGAGTTTCTTGCTTCACCTATTCATGTATCTAGCCTGGTGGGCGATACTGTTGTTGTAGACCGTGTGTACCGGTCGTGTGTGGTGACTATTGGGGGTCTAGAAACCTGAGTGGATCTTTTATTATTGTGTATGGTGGATTTCGATGTCATGCCAAGACAGTCACACTGGCTATATCGGGTGTGCCACGGATTGAGTGGCGAAGTCTAATTGATTACGTTCCCACTAGAGTGATCTCGTTCTTGAAGGCCCAGCGTATGGTTGGGAAAGGCCGTCTCTCGTGTCTAGCCTTTGTGAGGGACGTCAGTGCTGAGACTCCTAGTATTGATTCTGTTCTAGTTGTGAGGGATTTTCCTTATGTATTTCCTGCAGACTTGTCGGGCATGCCAACAGACAGAGATATTGATTTTGGGATTGACCTAGTGTCGGTCACTCAGCCCATTTCTATTCCACCGTATCGTATGGCACCAGCGGAATTGAAGGAGTTAAAGGAGCAGCTTTAGGAAATCCTTGATAAGGGTTTCATTCGGCCTAGTGTGTCACCTTGGGGTTCACCAATTCTATTTGTAAAGAAGAAGGATGGCACTATGAGGATGTGCATTGATTATAGACAATTGAACAAGGTAATAGTTAAGAACAAGTATCCTTTGCCTCGCATTGATGAGTTATTCGACCAGCTTCAGGGAGCGAGAGTGTTCTCTAAGATTGATCTCCGTTCGGGCTATCACAAGTTGAAGATCAGGGACTCGGATACTCTTAAGACAGCTTTCAGGACCCGATATGGTCATTATGAGTTCTTGGTGATGTCTTTTGGGATGACTAATGCCCCAGCAGCATTCATGCATTTGATCAACAACGTGTTCCGGCCTTTTCTCGACTTGTTTGTCATAGTCTTCATTGATGATATTCTAGTGTATTCGTGTAGTCAGGAGGAACACGCGGAGCATTTGAGAGTTGTGTTACAGAGATTGAGGGAGGAGAAGCTTTATGCAAAATTCTCCAAGTGTGAGTTTTGGCTCAGTTCAGTGGCTTTCTTGGGGCACGTGATGTCCAAGGAGGGTATTCAGGTTGATCCGAAGAAGATAGAGGTGGTTCAGAGTTGGCCCAGACTGTCCTCGGCCACAAAGATTCGTAGCTTTCTTGGTTTGGCACGTTATTATCACCGGTTTGTTCAGAGATTCTCATCTATCACATCGCCCTTGACCAATATTGACTCGGAAGGGTGCTTCATTTTTATGGTCGGACGAGTGTAAGGAGAGCTTTTAGAAGCTCAAGACAGCCTTGACCACAGCTCCAGTGTTAGTTTTGCCATCAACTTCAGGTTCATATACCGTGTATTGTGATGCTTCGAGAGTTGGTATTGGTTATGTTTTGATGTAGGAGGGTATAGTTATTGCTTATGGTTCTCGTCAGTTGAAGCCCCATGAGAAAAACTACCCCGTTCATGATTGGAGTTGGCTGCCATAGTTCACGCGTTGAAGATTTGGAGGCATTACTTGTATGGTGTGTCTTGTGAGGTGTTTACTGATCATCGTAGCCTCTAGAACTTGTTTAAATAGAAGGATCTCAATTTGAGGCAGCGGAGGTAGTTGGAGTTACTTAAGGATTATGATATCACTATATTGTACCATCCGGGAAAGGCCAATGTGGTGGCCGATGCTTTAATCCAAAAGACAGTGAGTATGGGGAGTTTGGCATATATCCCAGTTGGGGAGAGACCTCTTGCAGTTGATGTTCAGGCCTTGGCCAATCGGTTCGTGAGGTTGGATATTTCGGAGCCCAGTCAGGTATTGGCTTGTGTGGTTTCTCGGTCTTCCTTATATGATCGCATCAGCGAGCGCCAGTATGATGATCCGCATTTTCTTGTCCTTAAGGACAGAGTTCAGCACGATGATGCCAGAGATGTGACCATTGATGATGAAGGGGTGTTGAGGATACATGGCCGAATTTGTGTGCCCAATGTGGATGGGTTTGGGGAGTTGATTCTGGAGGAGGCCCATAGCTCGCGGTATTCCATTCATCCGGGTGCCACGAAGATGTATCAGGATTTGAGGCAGCACTATTGGGGGAAAGAATGAAGAAAAACATTGTGAGATTTGTAGCTCGGTGTCTCAATTGTTAGCAGGTGATATATGAGCATCAGAGAGCGGGTGGCTTGCTTCAGCGGATGGATATTCCAGAGTGGAAGTGGGAGAGGATCACTATGGACTTTGTAGTTGGATTTCCACAGACTTTGAAGAAGTTCGATGATATTTGGGTGATTGTGGATCGGCTGACCAAGTCCGCGCACATCATTCCTATGTGTACTACCTATTCTTCAGAGCAGTTGGTAGAGATCTATATCCGGGAGATTGTCCGTTTGCATGGTATCCCCATATCCATCATTTCAAATAGGGGCAGTAAGTTTACTTCACAGTTTTGGTGGTCTGTTCAGCGAGAGTTGGGTACTCAGGTTGAGTTGAGCACGACTTTTCACCCTTAGACGGACGGGCAGTCCGAGCGTACTATTCAGATATTGGAGGACATGTTGCGTGCTTGTGTCATTGATTTCAAAGGGTCATGGGATCAATTTCTACATCTTGCAGAGTTTGCTTATAACAACAACTATCAGTCGAGTATTCAGATGGCTCCATATGAGGCTTTGTATGGGAGGCGATGTAGATCTCCAGTTGGTTAGTTTAAGCCGGGTGAGGCTAGGCTATTGGGGACAGACTTGGTGCAGGATGCTTTGGAGAAGGTGAAGGTGATTCAGGAGAGGATTCGTACAGCGCAGTCGAGGAAAAAGAGTTATGTTGACAGGAAGGTTCGAGATGTGTCCTACATGGTTGGTGAAAAGGTTCTGTTGAAGGTTTCACCCATGAAGGCTGTTATGAGATTTGGGAAGAAAGGGAAATTGATTCCGCGGTTCATTGGTCCTTTTGATATGCTTCGGAGGATTGGGGAGGTGGCTTATGAGCTTGCTTTGCCACCCAGCTTGTCGAGTTTGCATACGGTATTTCATGTTTCTATGCTCCGAAAGTATGTTGGGGATCCGTCTCATATTCTGGATTTCAGCATAGTTCAGTTGGATGATGATTTGACTTATGATGTGGAGCCAGTAGCTATTTTGGGTCGTCAAGTTCAAAAGTTGAGGTCAAAGGATATAGCTTCGGTGAAGGTGCAGTGGAGAGGTCGGCCCATGGAGGAGGCTACCTGGGAGACCGAGTGGGAGATACAGAGCAGATATCCTCACCTGTTTGAGGCTTCAGGTATGTTTCTTGACTCGTTCGAGGACGAATGTTTGTTTAAGTTGGGGAGGATATGATGACCTAGTCAGTCATCTCATGAGTTACCGCTCTGTTTCCCGCATCTCTGCTTCTTATTGCTTGTCTATCGGTTCTGTGTGTGATCTGGTTGGTTGGTTTGGGTTCGAAAAAGATTTGGTAAGGTTTGAGACACTTAGTCTCTTTTGAAAAAGCTTAAGTTGAAAAAGTCAACCGGATGTTGATTTATGTGTTAGAGGGATCGGATGTGAGTTCCGATGGTTCGGTTAGCTTCGGGAGGTAATTTGGGACTTAGAAGCGTGATCGGAATGAGTTTTGGGGGTTTGGAGTAGATTTAGGCTTGAATTGGCGAAGTTGATATTTTGGCGATTTCCGGTTGGTAGACGAGATTTTGATATATGGATCAGAATGGAATTTCGAGAGTTGCAGTAGTTCCGTTATGTGTGTGCAAAATTTTAGGTCATTCGGATGTGGTTTGGTTGGGTTTTTGATCAAAAGCAGAATTCGGAATATTTTTAGAAACTTAGGCTTGAATCCAATGTGTTTTGGTTGATTTGATGTTGTTTGAGGTGTTTTGAAGATTGGTACAAGTTTGAATAAAGTTATGGGATATGTTTGTTCTTTTGGTTGAGGTCCCGTGGGCCTCGGGGTGATTTCGGATGGTCGACGGGTGAGTTTGATATTTTGTGAAGTTGCAGATTTTTCTGCTTCTAGTTATTCCGCACCTGCGAATTGGGGAGCAGGTGCAATGCCGCAGATGCGAGGATGGGAGCCGCAAAAGCGGAAATGAGCTAGGGAGGCAGAAACCGCAGAAGCGGTTACGAGGACCGCACCTGCGATGTCGCAGATGCGGATATTCATCGTAGATGCGGAAGCATGGGAACTTAAGTCAAACCCGCAGAAGCGGTAAATTGGACGCAGATGAGAAAATGCTTGGGCTAGAAAGTATAAATTGTTTCTTTCGCGATTTTTGAGCTATTCTACCATTTTTGACTCGGCTTTGAAGCTTTTTGGATGATTTTGAAGAGAGATTTCAAGGGAACTTCATTGAGGTAAGGATTTTGGACCTAAAACTCGTCCCTATGGTATTATTTCAAGGATTAGAGCTATAATTAATGGAATTTAAGGGTTAAAATTGGGGGAAACTAGGGCTTGGTATTGGAGACCTAGTCTTTGGGGTTTGAGGGAACTATTGTGGTCGGATTTTGGTACTTTTGATATGTATGAACTCGTGGGGAGATAAGGAACCTATTGATATGAATTTTATCGAATTCTGAGACGTGGGCCAGGTGGTCGGGTTTCGGTAATTTCGGGATTTGTGTCGTATATTGATTATTTTCGCTTGGGCTTCGTTCCCTTGGCATATTTTGACGCCATGATTCTGATTTTGGATAGATTCGATGCGAGTGGAGGCCGATTCGAGGGGCAAAGGCATTGCGAGCTAGAGATTTGTTCAGTTTGAGGTGAGTAATGATTATAAATAATGTTCTGAGGGTATGAAACCCCGGATTGAACATCGTTATGCTATATTGAGGTAACGCACACGCTTGATGACAAGCGTGGGGTCGTGCACTGTTGAGGATTGTGACTTAGTCCGTCCCGAATGACTATTTTACCGCGTATTTAACTGAAAATCTATTTGCTATCATCATTATTTGGGTTGAATACCATATTTGGGGCTCGTGCCAACTATTTGAACCCTTCGAGGATTTTGCAAAGCCAGGGAGAGGGGGCAGCCGGAAAGGATAGTTCCTGAGGTTCTAGAAAATAATAAACATGAGTGTGTTTTTATTGATATTTCCTCATCGTTTTGATTTTATACTTGAACTCAGTCATGATATATTTTACTATTTTCATACTCAGCCATCTTTACTATGTTTTAACACTTATATGATATTTTAAATGATAATTAAGCTGAGAAATCTTGTTTTACTACTGCTGAGTGGCTTGTGGGAATTTTTGACGGAGTAAGGTCGAGGGGCTATGTTGTGAGGAAATACTGAGCTTGATTTGAGGCCGAGGCCTGAGATATGTACGCCGAGATGGCTTGATTGATATGAGGCCGAGAGCATAGTTATGATACTACGAGATGTCTTGATATTGCGCTTAGGCCGTAATGGGCCCCTCTAGGAGCCTGCACACCCCAGTGAGTGCGGGTTCCCATTGTGAGGTGAGATATAGCCCGAGAGGCTGGTATTGTTCTGAGATATTGCCCGAGGGGCGGATTTGTTGATACTGTGCCCGAGGGGCGAACCTTTATGTGTTTATTTTCCTTAATTACCTGTCATTTACCTGCTTAAATTTTTTAAAAAGGTTTTCGTGAAGTTTAATTTGAGTTAAATGACTTTCACATATCTTTTACTGATTTTACTGCTTCATTATAGTCTGCAAATGTGCTTTACGTGATTTCCTGGTTTCAGTCTTTATTTATGATTATTACTCACTGAGTTGGAGTACTCACTTTACTCTCTGCACCCCGTATGCAGATTCAGGCGCATCTGGTCCCGCTCCCGAGTGCTGATCTTTCCAGCTCAAGCGGATCTGAGGAGTCTCTAGGTAGCTGTCAGCGTTCGCAGCCCGGAGCTTCTTCCCTATCTTATTTCTCCATGTTCTTGGTTACTGTATTAAACTCTGTAGATTCCTCTGAGTATTCCAGATTGTTTAGATGCTCATGACTAGTGACACCCCGGTATCGGGCTGTGTTGGTTTTGTATTCTGCAAATTATGCCATTATCTGCTTAAACTTTGGATTATTTTATCATGCTTTAGACTATTTCTTATTGTTTAACTATTAAATACTGAAATGGGAAGTATCGGTTGGCCTTGTCTTCACGAGACGCAGCATCACAATTGGGTCCGGGTTTAGAATCGTGACAATTAGTGTAAAGTACTTTCTTCTTATTTTAACAAGCAGTTCTTTTTAATTAAAATTAGGGTAACAACTATCTCACATAAGAGAACATGTTGAAGTGGTGTAGAATTTATGTTTGTCCCAAGTTGCTATTTACTTTAGGCATGAACTTCTATATACTTTACAGATATCAAAAGAAAGTTTATGAGATTTTTTTTTATGGTAAAGATATGAATTATTTTTTCACAAGAAAAGCAGGTTATCTTTTTTCTTTTTTTACTATTTTAAGTATTAAGTGTACGAAAATTTGTACTTTTTATATGAGATTAGAAAAATTAGAAGTTGAGAAAACATGTGCATTTTTTTTCATGGATGTTTTAATGAAATAATCGTGTATGTATTTATTTTGTATGATACCACATGACCATGATAGTATGATGTATAAAATATATTAAAAATAAGTAAAATTTTAAGTAATTTGAGATAATTTTTAATTATGCGGGTAATTGGTTTATTACCGGGTAGCGAAATATTACCTAATTAATTAATTGATTATATGATAAGATTAAAATCACCACACCACCCCCACGTGACAAATTTTGCCTTAAAAGAAATTGTGACTCATGCATTAATTAATATATGTGGCATGATCAAATGGACTTTCAGAAACGATATAACTGGAAGCTGCTGTTTACAATTCTTTGTTTTTGTTTAGATCGTCATTTGTGCTTTTTCTTGGCCACATTCTTGTCCAGCTCATTTCAGATAGTTCACCTGAGTGGTGCAATTTAGTTGCTAGGTTACTGTTCTCTATTCTATTTCCATAGTTTGCTTAAACTCTTTGTTCTTGCTGTTGCTTTTTGCCCGTGGTGCAGCAGATACCTAAGCTAACAGAAAATCAAATAGAGACTATAGATTAGTAACCTGAAAGAAGGCAAACTCCAGCAGGTATGTGGAAGGGCAGTTTTGTGACATATATATGGACACAAAATCTGCCTTAGTGTATTAGGTGGACTTACACCTGAGTATTAGTAACACCTAAAAAGTGAATACTTGGAAGAAGGAGATATGATGCCTTAAGCATTATCAAAAGGAGATATGATGTCTTAAGTCTCATTTTAAGAACGGGCATGTCCATTTCTGTTCTGGAATTTTACAAAAGATGTGGTATGCATCAACAATATGCAAGTAAAGAATACTCCTTTCTACGAAGTGTATCTAAGTGCGTTCATTTCCCTTGGACAGAAAGAGTAATTCTCTCTGCAAAAGAAAGATATTATACCTTGATATACCAACAACAACTATAACTACAACTACAACTTTGCGTCAATACTAATCTAGTTGGGGTCAACTACGTTATTCTTCACTATTTATGTTGTGTGCTAGAGATATTGTCATCAGAATTGGTCCAGGTATGTTAAGGTTATCCCTTCTTTCTTTTGGCATGATCCATACGATACAAATAAAACGTGCAAATGCACAATTTTCATACATGACTCTATTAGTAGAAATGCTAGAGATGCGTATATTCTTATTCTCTCATAAGTCTTATTATTCTATCGTGTGTTCAGGAGTCTCAGAAAAATACGTATTTGATAAAGTTTATCCGAAAGGCATATTGAGTTTTATGGCGTTCCGAGAAAATCTTATTTACGTATTTATTACACATTTATACATGTACATTGACCCATGACTCAACGGCGTTATATACGCATATATATGTATATATATGTATATGGGATATGGGAAAAGTTTACGGCATTATATACGCACCACCACCTGATCAGCTGGTATACGTTGATGGTTTGCCCACAGTGGCCGAGATGATATAATGGGATACCCTCGGAGGCTTGATTAAGTTATGTACGTACAGACATATGCATCACATGACATTTATATGCATATGCATGACATTATAAATATTTCATGATTTACAAAGCTATCCAGACTTCCAGGTTGAGTCCTTTACTCCATGTTTCTTCCATGTCTTTAATTAAATGTTGACTTACTATTATATTTCAGTTCCACCTTACATACTCGGTACATTATTCGTACTGATGTCCTTTTATTGGGGACGCTACATTCATGCTTGCAGGTATAGATAACCAGTTTGACGAGCCCTCATAGTAGACGAGATTGGCATTCAACGAAGGATCGGTAAGACTCCACCTGATTTGGAGTGTAGCCGAGTCTATGAGTCATCGTGTCAAACTTTTGCTACAGACTTATGGGTAGGCCGGTACCCTATCCCATTTGATGTCAAATAATCGTAGAGGCTTTGTAGACAGAGATTTAGATTGTAGAGTATGTCAGAGGCCTTGACGGCCCATATGTATTCATGTTTTAAGAACGATAGTTTATTAATATAGTGTTTCCCACTTACAGTTGTACATTACGAGTTGTGGCCATGTTGGCCTATGATAGTTACCAAGAAAAAAATGAGTTACAGAGTGGTTCACTCGGGCCACTACGGCACCGAGTGCCAGCCACGCCTCCCCAGGTTCGGGGCATGACAGTCTAACCGCTCACAACGGCAACAGTACAAAAGTTGCCCTATGTCATGACCCCAATTTTCCACCTTTGGATGTCGTGATGGTACCTAGTATCTAAGACTAGGTAAGTCTAACACATGCTGTTTTAATAAAAGAATTGAACTATTTAATCATTTATCATAAACTATTAAATGACATACATATCCGCAAGTGGCCAATAGTTATACATTTTCCAAAACCCACAGTACGAAGTCATAAGCACTACTAAACACACTAGAATTTCTAAACACAATACTGTTTTTAATTAAAAAAATTCAGTAGCATAATGGAGTAAGATAGTGACTCCGAATCCTGCGAATGTCAAGCAGGTATACCTTGAAGTCTCACACCGCGCAGATGCAACTCTCAACAACACAATCAGAATACCTGGATCTGCACAAAAATGTGCAAAAGCATTGCATGAGTACACCACAACGGTATACAGTAAGTATCAAGCCTAACCTCGATAGAGTAGTGACGAGGCCTGGTTAAGACGCCTACTATATATAGAAACTTGTTCAAGATATACATAAACTAACAATGAAAAGAACATCAACGCAAGACCAACAGTGGAAAAATTATTGATTTACAACCAACAATGAAGTAATAAAAACACAAATGGCAGCAACTAGTAAACAAGTAATAAAGAAACAACAAAATCATAACACCGATGAGATGTAAATGAACTCAAATAAGGAAAAAGGACGACAACTCAAATAATCAAATCTCTGTCAACGCATGGACTTACAACAAGAATAACTCCGAGGCACCACACCTCAAAATACATAAGTCATGGACCACAATTTTCAAATCTTACACATATGGCTCCTCGTGCCCACAATAACAATCGACATCGCACGGCAAGCCCACGTGCTACCATGTACTTTGCAACCGTGCTATATATTAATTTAGATAAAGGAAAGATATATTTAAATGTCATAAAACATAATAACAATCTTGAATAAAATAAGGTATGAAATGAAATAATGAGTTTACTTTATAAATCAAGTAAACTAAATAATATACAATTTGTACGAAATAGTGTATAAGATGGGTTTAATTTAGAAATCAATAAAATTGAGTAAAAACATCATTTTTAAGCAAAACAAAACATAAGTTAAATTAACGAATTAAATGTAGAATTTGTTAAGAAAAAATATGACAACAATTTAAGTAAGTTAAACATCTAACATGCTAATGAGTATAATTTGAGAATTCAATTATAATGAAAGTGCAATAACCATTTAGAATAATAAGGCACCAAGTGAGATAACGAGTTCTATCTTAAGATGCACATAGAATAAAACATGTTAATAATTCTCTTATTTAAACCATTATGTTACCAACTAAAAACTTTCTTTCTCTAGAAAATTCTCTCTCGGCGTACGATAGGTGAGCTAACGTGCGCAGTGGTCGGAGATGCCTAGAGGGCGGCCAAAAGCTACCAAAGTTGCTGCTAGACATGCAGCGTAGGTAATTAAGGAAGCTCTGGGAGTGCGTAGCATAGTGAAACTGGATAAAGTAGCAATGGACTGAATACACCAAGTGGTACGCCAATTGGAGGTATTCGAGGTACAACGCCAGTGTCGGAGCAGCAACGGATTACGCCAATGCACACACCTGCAAGTGGAGATGTGGTAATCCAAGGAAAAACCCTAAGCACCCAGCCGATAATAGGATCTAAAGGAGGAGAGATCCAAATTGAGATACCAGGAGGGGAAGGTTCGAGCAAAAGGAGATTATCAACTGAAGAAGAAGCAATTAGTACGTTAATTGACCCTGGCGGAGTACAAAGCGATGCGAGGAAAGCACAAAATCAAATTTTTAATATGCAGACAGGGGAGCAGAGGGAGTGGGCAACGCTCTTTAATAGAAACAAAATAGCAGCAAGGGGATGAATCTCACATATATTGCTCCAATTATACAAGATGGAGTGAAGATTGTCGAGCTTAATAAAGAGGAAATTGAGAAAGGCAATGCAAAATGGAGACAAGCCCTAATTTTATACATTGTGGGAGAGGATCCTACTATTGGGGCCCTAGAAAGATTTACTGCTGCAATGTGGAACTGTGCATCAAAGCCAAAGGTATTCTACCATAACAATGGTTACTTTGTTGTTCGATTCAATAGTATAGAAGGCAAGGATGTTGTCTTATGTTCTGGGGAATATACGATAAATAGCAAGACAATTGTTATCAAAGCTTGGGCACCTACATTCAATTTTCATAGTGAAGTTCTGTAAACAATCCCTCTATGTATGAAACTACCAAATTTGCCTCTGAGTTTTTGGGAAAGGGAGACACTAAGCAGAATTGAAAGTGGACTTGGAGTACTTGTTTATGCAGATGAAGGCACAAAAAAAGTGGAAAGAATATCATATGTCCGATTACTAGTGGAAATGGATGTTACTAGGCCCTTACCAAAGACTATAAAGATCAAAGATCTGAAGGGAGATGTTTATGATCAAGGTATAGTATAAGACTGGGTACCGGAATACTATCATACTTGCTTACAGGCTGGTCATTCATGCACTCTGTCTCAGAATAAGAAGTCACTTGTAGGAAATCAAAGAGATGGAGCTACAAAACCAAAACAACAATGGGTAAGACGCATAGGAAACAGTCAAGGGAATGAAGGGTAGAAAGAATCAGAAGCTTAAGGGGAAAAGGGAAAAGGGAAACAGATTGAAGAAAAGCAAAATGAGATAGAAGGAACAAGCAAAGAAGCTAATCCCGAAGATGATCAATCACAAGGAGGCTAATGGCAAATAGCTCGAAACAAGTCAGCTACAAAGGGGAGCTATAACAAAGGGCAGCGCAACAACTCTGGTGAAGGAACAACAACTCTTACTATACTTGTTGAGCTGGAGAAACCTGTGGAAGTGGTAAATAGATTTGATCCTCTAAGTAGACATAATACAATTCCAAAAGGAGAAGGGATGATAAGCAACACAAGAATGAGTGGAGGAAGATAATGGGGGGGGGGGGGAAAGTGATACGCACGTGTTTATTCCCATATGAAACTAGCTACATGGAATGTTAGAGGTCTTAATATGACCTACAAGCAAAAGGAGATGAAGATATTTATAAAGAATAATAATATAGTAATACTAGCAATAATAGAACATAAAGTCAAAGAAAGTAATGTTGCAGCAATTATAAAGAAGATAGTGAATGGGTGGAGCTGGTGTCACAATTACAAACACAATAGGAGAGGCAGAATTTGGATAGTGTGGGATCAAAATGTTGTTAATTTTGATGTTGAGCAGACTGCAGAACAGTTTATTCATGGTAAATTTAAAATGTCTAACTTGGGCATGGAGTTTCAGTATACAACTATATATGGTTTGCACACAATAGAAGACAAGAGAGGGTTGCGGAATGGCTTAAGGAATATATAGAGGTCACAACAGGACCCTTGGCTTGCCATGGGTGATTACAATGTAATTTTACAAGTTGAAGATAGGAAGTATGGTAATCCTATCACTGAGATAGAAACTAAGGATTTTAGTGATTTTTGCTTTAATATTGGAGTGACTGAAATGAAATCAGTAGAGAGAGAGTATACTTAGACAAATACACATATCTATAGCAAGATTAATAGAGCACTGGTAAACTCAAAATGGTGTATCAAATATCATCACTTGGAGGTCAACATCATGGATCCACATTTCTCAGACCACTCTCCCCTATATATCAAGTTGGAAGAAGAGCTACAAGAAGGACCCATGCCCTTTCGATTCCTTAATTGTCTAGTTGATCATGAGAATTTCCTTCAAGCACTAGCAGCATCTTGGAACCAAAGGACTAATAGAACTGGTATGAATAAAATCTAGCAGAAGCTTAAAACAGTTAAACAGGAGATGAAGAAATTGAATCGAGGTTTTAATAGGGTAAGTGAGAAAGTGGGTCGGCTAAGACAACAATTAGCAGACTTGCAAACTCAAATGAGGGGACCTGGGCATACATTGTTTGATCAGGAAGGAGCAATTAAAGTAGAGCTAGAGCAATGGAGCAATATTGAGGAAAGCATATTCTGTTAGAAAGCTCGAATACAATGGTTAAAACTAGGTGACTCCAATAATGTTTTTTTCTTTGCTAACATGAAGAATAGAATGGCACAAAACAAGATCAGGAGTTTAATAAATACTAAGGGGAACATGGTGCAGGATCAAGAAGGCATAAAAAGGGAAATTCTAGGTTTCTATGGCAAGTTACTGGGGTCTGCTACTAGCCAATTACTAGCTGTAAATTCCATAATTATGCAGGAAGGAAGAATACTAAATAGAGAATTAGGCATCATTGCACCTGTAACTTTAGATGAAGTTGTCCAAGCTCTCAAAGATATAGATGACTTTAAAGCACCTGGGTGTGATGGCTTCAATGCATGTTTCTTTAAAAAAGCCTGGCTGGTCGTAGGAGAAGAGGTTAATAAAGCACTATTGGAATTCTTTGACACAGGGGTCATGTGCAAAACCATCAATTGCACTACAATAACACTAGTCCCAAAGGTACAAAATCCAGCGAGAATCTCTGAGTTTAGGCCCATATCTTGTTGTACGATATTGTACAAGATCATCTAAAAAATACTGACACATAGAATGCAAGAGGTAATGAATGATGTTGTTGATCTGGTCAGTTAGCTTTTATACCAGGAAGAGTGATCACTGACAATATTATAATGAGTCATGAATTGGTAAAAGGATATGGAAGGAAAGGGGTATCACCGAGGTGCATGTTGAAGATAGATATGAGAAAGGCTTACGACTCTGTTGAGTGGTGCTTTATAGAATAGATCCTCACTCATCTTCACTTCCCTGTTCAATTTGTACAATGGGTGATGGCATGTATAAGGCTAGTTTCATACTCAGTCATCATAAATGGGTACCCTACTACCCCTTTCCCTACAAAAAAAGGATTGATGCAAGGGAACCAAATGTCGCCCTTCCTATTTGTGTTAGCAATGGAGTACCTCACTAAAATCTTGAAGACACTAAAGAGGCAACCTGCTTTCAGTTATCATCCTAAGTGTGAAAGACCGAACATTATACAGTTGAGCTTTGTATATGTCGTATTATTATTCAGCAGAGGGGATATAGGGTCTATAAAGATGGTGTTTAACTGTTTTCAAAAGTTCTCCAAAGCATCTGGTCTAGAGGCAAACATAGAAAAAACCTTCATTTATTTTGGACGAGTGCATGAAGAGGAGCAGAACAATATAATACAAGTGCTGGGATTTGCAAAAGGAGGAATGTCTTTTAGGTACCTAGGGGTCCCCCTGAGTACTAAAAGGACAACAATTTTGAAATACAAGCCACTTTTTGATAAGATGTAACGACCCGGCCGGTCGTTTCATGAGTTACTACTCTATTTTCCCCATTTTTGCTTCTTATTATTTTGTTCAGCTGTATTATATGTTATCGGGTTGATTGGTTTGGGTTCGGAGAGGCTTTGGTAAGGTCTGAGACACTTAGTCTCTTTTGAGTAAGCTTAAGTTAGAAAAGTCAATCGGATGTTGAATTAGGTGAATAAGGGCTCGGAGGTGAATTCCGATGGCTCGGATAGCTTCGGGAGATGATTTGGGACTTAGGAGCGTGATTAAAATGTATTTTGGAGGTCCGGAGTAGATTTAGGCTTGAATTGGCGAAATTAGAATTTTGGCATTTTCCGATTGATATGTGAGATTTTTATGTAGGAATCGAAATGGAATTCTGGGAGTTTCAATATGTCCGTTGTGTCATTTGGGATATGTGTGCAAAATTTCAGGTCATTCGGACGTGGTTTGATAGACTTTTTGATCGAAAGCGGAATTTGGAAGTTTTTAGAATTCTTAGGCTTGAATTCGATGCAAATTTGGGGTTTTGATATTGTTTTGAGTGTTCCAAAGGTTGGAACGAGTTTGAATGATATTATGGGATATGTTGGCATGTTTGGTTTGGGTCTCGAGGGCCTCGGGTAAGCTTTGGGTGGTTGAACGGATCAATTCATGTTGGAAAAAGTTGCATAAAATCTGTTGTTGGTGTTGCAGACATTTGACCTTCGCGTTCGTGAAGGTATGGGAAGTGAGGCTGTCATTTTGTCCTTCGCATTCGCGATGTGGTTCCTACGTTCGCGAAGGGTGAGGTCTAGTAGTCATCGCGAACACGACGAGGGTCCCACGTCGCGTAGAGTATTTGGAGTGGTTGGATCCTAGGAGCCTTGTCTTCGCATTCGCATAGGTGTAGTCACGTTCGTGAGAAAGTTGGGTCAGCTGAAGCATTGCGTTCGCGAGGGTTCTTCCGCATTTGCATAAGAGGATTTTTGGTCAATGGTATTTTGTGCTTCACGAACGCGAGGCTTTGACTGCGTTAGCGAAGAAGAATTTCAAATCGCTGGACAGAATGTTTAAAAGGCCATTTTCGCAATTTTTGGCCTAAGTTCAGCATTTTTGACTCAGTGAGACTTTAATCTAGGGATTTCAAATCGATGAGAGTTTAATCTAGGGATTTGAGGGGCCAATTGTGGTCGGATTTTGGTATTCTTGGTATGTATGAACTCGTGGGAGGATAATGATTCCGTTGATGTAATTTTTATTGAATTTCGAGACGTGGGCCCGGGGTCGGGTTGGACCAATTCCGGGATTTTTGGTATAATTTGATTAATTTCGCATGGGCTTCGTCCCTTTAGCATATTCTAATATTATGATTCTGATTTTGGGTAGATTTGGCACGCGTTGAGGACAAGGCGAGAGGCAAAGGCGTTGCGGAGTAGTATTTCATCCGGTTTGAGGTAAGTAACCATTGTAAATATGGAACTAAGGGTACAAACCCCGGTATTTCATATTATTTTGATAAATGAGGTGACGCACATGCTAGGTGACGAGCATGTGGGCGTGCACCGGTAGGGATTTTGACTTGGTCCATCCCGTAGCGACTATTAAGCCGCGTATTTGACTTGAAATCTTATGATATCACGTATTTTAGAGACTGATACTATATTATGGGTTGTATGCCGTGTTTGGGGCCTTGTGCTGACCTGTTGAGACCCTTAGAGGCATTTTTACTGTTTTCCTCACTCTATTTGTTTGAAAGCATATTCTTAGTCATGTTTTACCTGTTTATTGTTTAAACCGGGTTTTTATCATTCTACTTATTAAAATGTGAAAACAGTTTGGGCTGAGTTTTCCTGATTCCCACTGTTATGCCCGAGTGGCTGTGAGGTTAATGACTGAGGGAGGTTGAGGGCCTAATGGTGAGGATTATATTTATATATTATGGATAGGGCATCACGTCGCAGCAATATTATATGTATATGTTATAGATCGGGTTGCACGTTGCAGCGATACTTATATGGATCGGGTTGTATGCCGCAGCGAGATATATATTGGATCGGGCTGTGCGCTGAAGCGATATGATGCTTGGGCTGTAGGAGCCCCTTCAGAGTATGTACACCCCTAGTGAGCGTAGTCGACTATAATCTATGGATCGGGTTGCACACTGTTGCGGTTATTATGATTATTACTATTATGAGAAATTATTGAGCTTGAGTGCTGAGTATGAGTATTGAGTGACGAGGGTTGAGTCACGAGTGACTGAGAGGCTTGCCCAAGAGGCTATATTTATGAGTGATACCTAGCCCGAGGGGCCCATTCATGATATTGTTACTGATTTCACTCTTCTTTTATAATGAGCCTCTACTGAAAACTGCTAAGTAACTGATTTCAAAGTATTTCAATTGAAACTAAAGCTTTTTGAAGAAACTGGTTTTTAAACTGTTGAGTTTGACTTGAAATTTTGTTGTTTACTCTTTTATATATGCTTTTTAACTACTTGTCACTGCTTTTAGACCTTATTTACTTTAGTTACTTACTGAGTTGGCGTACTCACGTTACTCCCGGCACCTTGTGTGTATATCTAGGTGCCCGAGCGGCAGAGAGAGGGTTCCCAGCATTTCCAGAGCTTATCGAAGGTTGCAAGGTAGCTGCACGGCGTCCGCAACCATGCTTTCCTCCTTCCTATCCTTGTTTTTTTTACATTTTTAGACTAGTTATGTATTAGATAGTCGGATCAGTGTATTTAGAGGCTCTAGACCCGTGACACCAAATTGTTAGGCTGTGTTGGTCTATTTTCTGTAATGTTTTCCGCACACTTCAGTGCTTTATGAATTCCTTATAAAAATTGAGACTTAGCCAAATGTTAGAAAAATGTTTTTAGTAAAAGATATTGATTATGGTTACTTGTTGGGTTGGCTTGCCTAGTATTGTGATAGGCGCCATCACGACCGGGTATTTGGGATTGTGACAAGTTCGTATCAGAGCCTAGGTTACATAGGTTTCGCGAGTCATGAGCCGGTTTAGTAGAGTCTCGCGGATTGGTACGGAGACGTCTGTATTTATCCTCGAGAGGCTACGGAACCTTTAGGAAAAACTTTCTTTTCTTGAAATTCTTGTCGTGCGAATTTGTTGATCCGAGTACTAAACTTCTTTTATTCCATTCTCTCACAGATGGTGAGGATACGTGCTACCAGTCAGGATGGACAACCACTAGTACCACCAGCTGGAGCCACTAGAGGCCGAGGATGTGGTCGAGGCCATGGTAGGGGCAGGGGATATATCCCCCACAGCAGCTCAGGCAGCACCTGCAGATCCACCAACTGCCCAAGTTCATGATCAGGTCTAAGTTGCGGACGCTCCAATAGCACTAGCTCAGGCACCAGCTGTGCCTATTGTGATTCCAGGCCTTCAGGAGGCTCTAGCTCAGATTCTATCAGTGTGCACTGGTTTGGCTCAGGCGGTCTCAGTTACTACGGCCGCAACTGTCATGATCCAAACCGATGGGCCGCGATGGGCACTCGGTACCTTACTCAATCGAGTACCAACGTAACGTATCTTTCTTATTACATTATCATATACACGTGACATACGGGCCTAATAGGCCGACATAATTATTTATAACTCAAGACATATGCCGACAAGGTCGTACAATCTTTCACGTACACGACATATATCTACAAGCCTCTAAGAGTACATAAATGTCATAAAGGTCGGGATAGAGTCCTGCCATACCACACAATACACGTCTAAATCATACTAACCAAACACGCAACTCCGAAGCAAATAGAGCGCATCATCATCTTCCGGTGAGCTGATAGCCTACTTGGAGGTCTCTCGACCTGTCTATCAAGACCTGCGGCATGAAATGTAGCTTCCCCAAGCAAAAGGGACGTCAGTACGAATAATGTACCAAGTATGTAAGGCACATAAATAAGTACATAAGAGACATGGAAGAAATATAGAGTGCTTGACACAACCTGTAAGTCTGAATAGCTCTGTAAATCATGAAATACTTTTAGCGTCATGTATATGCGTATGAATGTCATCTCGTGCATAGGTACATTTCTCATAACATATCAGCCTCTGAGGCATCCCATCGTATCATATCGGCCACTGTGGGCAAAATCATCAACGTATTCCAGCTGATCAGGTGGTGGTGCGTATATAACGCCATAACCTTTCCCATATCTCATATACATATATATATATATATATATATATATATATATATATATATATATATATATATATATATATATATATATATATACATATATACGCGTATATAACGCCGTCTGAGTCATATTTCAGCCACTATGGGCAACATCATCATCATATACCAGTTGATCAGGTGGTGGTGCGTATATAACGCCATAACCTTTTCCCATATCCCATATACATATATTTACATATATACGGGTATATACGGCCATCTGGTCATGGGTCAATCATGAATGCAATGAATGAAAAGTACGTTAATAAAATCTTTCGGAGCTTCATAATACTATTTTGCCTTTGAGCAATATCATAAAGTAAACTCTTTTCAACTTTCATATTTTTCTGAGACCCATGAACAGATGATAAAATAGTATGGCACACGGAAATTCAAGAACATAGATATCTCTAATACTTCTATGAATAAAGTCATTCATAGAATTTGTGCATTTGCACGTTTCGTTCGTATCGTATGGATCATGCCAAAAGAAAGAAGGGATAGCCTTAACATACCTGTTCCTGGAATTATTTGAATGAATCTGCTTCTACGAAATTTATACTGGACTTTTTTGAAATTGGAACGAACTTGTTCTGCTTAAACGTTTTTAGACTAGAGAATGGATTTAAACTTTAAGCTTGTTCCAACATTTTTTGAAGCTTTTGTTTCCAAGTTATTGATTTCAATTCAAAGAATGAACTGAAGCTTCTGATTCTTGTTTTTCTACTTTCAGAAAGTACTCAATGGATCTTATATGTTATATCATTCAAGACTTATCTTAAGTCAATAAGTCTTTCCACTAAATGACTCATTCTAATGAGTTATGGAGGGATTTACACATTACATACATATGACCAAGAGTCATAGATTGAATGATGGCACACTGCCATGTGGGGAGTAGGGGTGGGTTATTTTATTAATTTTTTTATCCACTTATTAGTTAATCGGGTAATGTTTCGTTACCCGGTAACTAATCTATTACCCGCATATTACCCGGTTAGCAAATTACTTAAAATATTACTCACTTTCCACATACATTATACACCTTACTATCATGACCATGTAGTACCTTGTATGGTACTAGTCCATAAATACCGGATATTTTAGCTCGGACCATATTCTATCCCAAAATGCCAAACTTTGACAAAATTCATTTTCTTCGATTTTACTTACCCTCTTACCTCCACAAATTTACTCATCACTTATGATCCTTATAATCCCCAAATAATCTTTTCCTTGGACTGATGTCAATTACCGTACGACAAATTCAACGTACAATACTGCAGGGTGCAACACTGTCGTAACTTATTACTGTGAAGCATAACATAACCGTAATGTAATACTGCTGGGTAGAACACTGTCGTAACTTAATACTGCTGGATGTAACATCATCGTAATATATTACTGTAGAGCATAACATTGTTGTAATATAATACTGCGGGACGTAATATTGACATAATATTGCGGGGTATAACATCATTCCCCTCTTTGGAACATTCGTCCTCGAATGTTGACTAACTCTCTTATCATTTTCGTAACTTATATCTTCTGAATACTTTAGAAATTTCCTTGCCATCTAGGTGACTATTCTATGAATAAGTCCAAAGTCTAGGGTATTCCCCCCTTTAGTCCTCTTTCTCATACCACGACTTGTGGTCGAAATCTTTTCAATCTCATAGCTGTTGCTACCTCGTGTCATGCAGCATATATGACTCTGACTTTGTAAGTGCGACTTATGCAACTCTTCTTTCCTTTTCCCTTCAGCCTTTAGCCAATCTCTAGGCCTCACTTTGTAAGCATATACAGAGCTTGATAAAATGTATCTTTGGGTGTCTATAGGTATACTGAAGTTCTTTGCTCGATACTTTATTGAACTTATGAATATTGCTATATCTTATTTCATAGACCCGGTTATCCATTCGTATGACTTTACTGCATCTAGGTAGGTCATACTATACCATTACTCTTACTTCGACTTTTAGTTAATGAGGTCGATGACCAAACTCCAGGTACTCTTCCGCTGCTTATCATATATGTATAAGTCTAAGTCCTTTAATACTTCCTCATTACTGTTCATCTTAAGAATGATTGTCTAATCTCATCTCGTACTTTGTAACTTTTATCCATCTATTGTCGATTCACCTCAATGTTTATCTATAATCTTCCATTGATAACTTGAAACTTCTTATATAATACATTGCCACTAGGGCTTATGTTGCATCGAGGAATATTTGAAGTGATTTTCTTGATCCACTTGGGGGCGATACTGTACTTCAATAATCATGATTAATAGCATCCCAACGTGATTCACCTTACATGAGTATTTTAATTCCGTACAATTCGTGAAATCCTCTTCAAATCATTACTCAATCGAAGGCCCGAATGTCATCCTTTATGTACAACAATTACACCCTTATTCTATTACTAGGGCAGCATTCCATCTCTTCTAAATGCCATTTGTCTTTGACTCCTTTGAGTTCATTCAGGCTATACTAAGCTTTGTATAATTTAGAGAAACCATCTGCTCCTCTTGTTTTCATGGGATTAATCATGAGGACTTATCAATTTTCGTTACCTTCTCACTCGCCATTTCTTATCCTTACTCTTGTCTTCTAGAACCTTGTTGCTTCACCATACAATGTCTTGCGACCTACACAACTCTATTTATATTACTTGCAACCTTTCAACTTGCTTGCATCATAGATTTCCTTATGTCATTCTGGGACATCAGGTGAGACATCACATCATCTCTAACTCTTCTTTACTATCTTAATTAGCCTCCTCGATACCTAGAAACCATAGGCTATGAGATATGCCACTGACTATGCCGCTATCATTCCTCGATATTGAATCCTAGCACTTCTAGCCTTCTATCTGAAGTATGGACTATTCACATAATCTGCCTTTGAGTATCTCGTACGTTGTTCACCTTTACCTTACTTACCTTAAGATCTCGTATCGTATCTTCTATCTCTTTCATGACCTCCCTTCCACATAGGTATAATTCACGTCCATAACTTGAAGCTCTATTATAATTCTTACACCTCTGGTGCATACACAATCTGGTGAGAGCTTCGTACTGACTTCTTATGAGGCTAGTACTCTTCAGTTGGCTTCATCATAGAGCTATTATAAAATATGGATAATGTACTATCTTTCTTATACCTCAGCTACTTAAGAGTGATCCTGGGGTCTATAATTCTCTTGGTCCCTCCTGTTTTGCTTAGTCGATGTAACTCTTTAGTCTCCTCTTCTTTCTGATCGGCCTCTATGTAGGCTTAAGATATCTTCCGACCTGCAGCTCCTGGTATTAGTTATTACTTTAGCCTTTCATAAAGTAAAATCCTTTACCATATCAATCCTTCATCTATGACCTAGGCTCAATTCTTTCTTTTAACGTATACCAGAATCTTATACGGCCGCATATGATGCATATATAAAACTCCAAACCCTTAAGTGAGTTCGTAATGTAACGAACTCTGGATCATTGTTCGAATAAATTCTTTTGTTCCATTTTAGCTTTCTTTCAACGTAAGCTATTACTTTTCCTGGTCCTTCTGCCCCCTGTTGTGTCCATACTTAGCTAATCTTAGTGCCTATACATGCTAGATTTCATGCAACTCATATGATCTCGAATATTATTTTTAATTTTACTTCCCGTTCATTAGTCATGGTAGGTGCCACTTTCCTTTGGAGTGCTTATAATGTTGTTGTGAGACTGTTGTTACACGACCATTTCTCTTTAGGTCATCGTGCTTAGGTTGAAGCCGTCTTCCTCATTCCTTAGCTAGTCCTTTCACTGTAGTACTTAGGAAGGATCTTCTGACTCTTGTAAAGATGCAAGCGTATTATATCGTATTCCCGATAGAATTTTTTGATGTCCATGCTCACTTGTAATTATCCTTAGTTATTTACCTCCACACTTATCTGCTCGTACGGCTGCTCCTGAACTGAAGTTTTGACTGTCTTCCTAGTGGAACTATCTTTTATTTTTGTAACACTCATACGATACATTTAACTACCCTAACTACTATTTGAATATTTCTCAAGTATTATAATGTCATAATTGTGGGGCTAAATTCACTATATTGGGTTTTACTATCTTTATCTTGCACGACCTGCTGTCTTATTCTATATCCTCTTGACTAGCCATAGCTAGACTCTTTCTGAATCAACTACTAACTACTCGTTGGCCCATTCTTATGTAAATATTCCACAAAATCTTTCTTGGGTTATTTCTTTGGTCTTAACTTATGTCTCGCACTGGCTCCTTAATTATCAATAACATCTCGGGCAGGAACCCTTACTTCTTCTCCTTGACGTCGCGTTTGCATAATGTTATGGAATCGTAGCATACCTATAGCATTTGGGTAAGTGCAATCTCATTCTTATCGCATTCTTCCTTTATCATTCCATAGTTACTAGATCCACTTAATTCTGACTTAATACCACACCATTCCATATTCCCCCTTTTAGGGGTATACTAAGAGTTAGAGCTACGACGACCTGCCTATAGATGTTTCACCTTTTCATCTTTGGCATACTTTCACATCATCGGTGACTCTTACTCGCCTTGTGGTAATCCTTCCGTACAAGGATAGCAAAATCCCTTACTCATGAGGGTGAAATTTAGTATAACTAGCACATACAGTCCCTTAAGTTGAACTTTGCTCACATTTCTTACTGTAGGGAAGCGTCTTCCTGAATGATTCTCTGAATTTCTCATGAATCTTCTTTTGTCGTCCATTCTATTATTAGCGGAACAAAATCTGAAGTTCTTATGATGGCGACTATCACCAGTTACTCAGTCCCTAATTCATGTTTAGTTTATCTTGTTCACCAATCCACACTAATTTCTATTATTATGGGGTCTAACTTTTCCTTCTGGTATTCGTGTTAGAGACACGAACTTATTTCTCAAAGTGACTATGACTTTATGGCCTATACTCTTTTGTTGTCTCAAGGCTTGTCACCACTTGTATTTCCCTTCACTTGACTATAAACTCTGTAATATTGTCATTTTTTTTATCTACCGTTGCCATCCATGTATCACATCTTACTCATAATGTTTTATTAACTCTCTTCTTATTTTCTTGCTAACATTTCTGTCAATCACTCTATTCTGAAAACTCGAACAAGACATTATTTTGCCTTTAGCTTCCCTTTGCTCCATCCAGTGGCTCTTCAAGTTGCTTAACGTTCTTGTTTTACTAGGGACACAAGCCACACTAAGGTAATATGTATCCCTTCAAGGCTTATAGTGCATGTATTTGTAGTACTCATATCTAGCTGCACTGTTTAAAGTGTACCATCTGGGTGTCTCACAAGGAGATCTATTAGCACATTTGCAATATCCTTCGAAAATGTCAACTGACACAAACAATTCATCCATCATATCTTCGTATACTACTTCTATTAATCCCCATATGGCATATCTGGAATGGGTGCGACCAATTGTATATACCTCTGTTATTATTGAATATAACTCGAAAATCTTATGTTCCTCTGCCTCATTATAAACGTTGTTAACCTTCATTAACTGGGCGCCTCGTACCCTTCTTTATCTTGCTTCTTTTACTTGTTGAAACTTGTATTTATCTTCTTAATCTCTTGTTGTCTTTCACCATAAAGATGGATAGGCATTCTTGCCTTATGGCTTCTTATTAGGAAGCTTACACCTTTCAATATAACCATGAACTGCTAAAGACCTCACATTTACTTATCGTAGGCATTATACAAAAATCCAATTCCTCTGACTCAGCTCTTCCACAACTATCTCTCTTTCCAGCCTTCTTTCTGGATGTAGGTATCGTCTTATTATGAATAAAATAGAATTTCGGAATTTGAATTCTTATAAGTGAGCTCTACCACACGATCTAGAGTAAGAAGAAAGAGTGACAATCCTAAATGCCTTGTAGCCTCCTGCTTATAAGTGTGATGCACGACACACCCATAAACAAGACTCTACTAGACACGGCTTGTAGACTCCCTAAGACAGAACTGCTCTGATACCACTTTTGTCACAATCCAAACCGATGGGCCGCCATGGGCACCCGGTACGTTACTCAACCGAGTACCAACGTAACATATCTTTCTTATTACATTATCATATACACGTGACATACGGGCCTAATAGGCCAACATAATTATTTATAACTCAAGACATAGGCCGACAGGGCCGTACAATCTTTCACGTACACGATATATGTCTACAAGCCTCTAAGAGTACATAAATGTCATAAAGGTCGAGACAGAGTCCCGCCATATCACACAATATACGTCTAAATCATACAAACTAAACACGTAACTCTGAAGAAAATGGAGCGCACCAATATCTTCCACTGAGCTGATAGCCTACTTGGAGGGCTCTCGACCTGTCTATCTAGACCTGCGGACATGAAACGCAGTGTCCCTCAGGCAAAAGAGACGTCAGTACGAATAATGTACCGAGTATGTAAGGCACATAAATAAGTACATAAGAGGCATGGAAGAAATATAGAGTACTTGACTCAACCTGTAAGTCTGAATAGCTTTGTAAATCATGAAATACTTTTAGCATCATGCATATGCGTATGAATGTCAAATCATGCATAGGTACATGTCTCATAACATCATTAGCCTCTGAGGGCATCCCATCATATCATATCGGCCACTATGAGCAAAATCATCAACGTATACCAGCTGATCAGGTGGTGGTGCGTATATAACTCCATAACCTTTCCCATATCCCATATACATATATATACATATACATACATATATACGCGTATATAACACCGTCTGAGTCATATTTCAGCCACTATGGGCAACATCATCATCATATACCAGCTGATTAGGTAGTGGTGCGTATATAACGCCATAACCTTTCCCATATCCCATATATACATACATACATATATATATATATATATATATATATATATATATATATATATATATATATATATATATATATATATATATATATATATATATATAACGTCATCTGTTCATGGGTCAATGAACATGAATGCAATGCATGAAAATACGTTAATAAAATCTTTCGGAGCTTCATAAGACCATTTTGCCTTTGAGTAATATCATAAAGTAAACTCTTTTCAACTTTCATATTTTTCTGAAACCCATAAACAGATGATAAAATATTATGGCACACGGAAATTCAAGAATATAGATATCTCTAATACTTCTATGAATAGAGTCATTTAAGAAATTTGTGCATTTGCACGTTTCGTTCGTATCGTATGGATCATGCCAAAAGAAAGACGGGATAGCCTTAACATACCTGTTCCTGGAATTATTTGAACGAATCTGCTTTTGCGAAATTTATACTGGATTTTCTTGATATTGGAACAAACTTGTTCTGCTTGAACGTTTTTGAACTAGAGAATGAATTTAAACTTTAAGCTTGTTCCAACGTTTTTTTTAAGCTTTTGTTTCCAAGTTATTGATTTCAATTCAAAGAATGAACTGAAGCTTCTGATTCTTGTTTTTCTACTTTCAGAAAGTACCCAATGGATCTTATATGTTATATCATTCAAGACTTATCTTAAGTCAATAAGTCTTTCCACTAAATGACTCATTCTAATGAGTTATGGAGGGATTTACACATTACATACATATGACCAAGAGTCATAGATTGAATGATGGCACACTGCCATGTGGGGAGTAGGGGTGGGTTATTTTATTAATTTTTTTATCCACTTATTAGTTAATCGGGTAATGTTTCGTTACCCGGTAACTAATCTATTACCCGCATATTACCCGGTTAGCAAATTACTTAAAATATTACTCACTTTCCACATACATTATACACCTTACTCTCATGACCATATAGTACCTTGTATGGCACTAGTCCATAAATACTGGGTATTTTAGCTCGGGCCGTAATTTATCCCAAAATGCCAAACTTTAACAAAATTCATTTTCTTCGATTTACTTACCCTCTTACCTTCACAAATTTACTCATCACTTATGATCCTTATAATCCCCAAATAATCTTTTCCTTGGACTGATGTCAATTACCTTACGACAAATTCAACTTACAATACTGCAGGGTGCAACACTATCATCGTAACTTATTACTGCGAAGCGTAACATCACCGTAATGTAATAATGCTGGGTAGAACACTGTCGTAACTTAATACTGTTGGATGTAACATCCTGGGCCTTTAGGAGGCTTTGGCTTAGATTTTATCAGTGTGTACTGGTTTAGCTCAGGCGGTCTCATTTACTACGACCGCAGCTACTTATCAGGCCGGGGAAGGCACCCATACTCCCGTTGCTCGCACACCTAAGCAGGTTGTGTAGGGACTTCAGACACTGGGGGCAACTCCAGCCCAGCCGGTTGCACCAGCTCAAGAGTATGTGGTACCAGTTATGCCTGACGACGAGCAGCGTCGATTGGAGAGGTTTGGTAGACTTCAGCCTCCGACTTGCAACGGTACTGAGGGCGAGGATGCCCAGGGTTTCTTGGACAAGTGTCAGAGGATTCTTCGTACAGCGGGTATTCTAGAGACCAGTGGTGTAGAATTTACTACCTTTCAGTTTTCTGGAGCTGCCTTTACTTGGTGGAAGGCTTATGAGAGGCGTAGGCCTGTTAGTGCAGTGCCCCTTACCTAGTAGTAGTTCTCTGTTCTTTTTATAGAGAAGTATGTGCCACAGTCTCACTGAGAGGATCTCTACAGGCAGTTTGAGCAGTTGTGTCAGGGAGATATGACTGTGACGCAGTATGAGATGCGATTTTCTAAGTTAGCTCATCATGTGGTCTGGTTGGTTCCCACATATCGAGAGAGGATCAGAAGGTTCGTTGGTGGCCTCACATATCAGCTTCGAATTCTCATGACTAGGGAGAGGGTGTTAGGTGCTACTTTTAAGGAGGTGGTTGACATCGCCCGTGAGATTGAGTCAGTTCATCGCCAGGAGCCATAGGAGAGGGAGGCTAAGAGGCCTCGGGGATCTGGTAGCTTTGGTAGTGCTCCTTCGAGGAATCAGTTTCAGCATTGGAGAGGCCATCCATTCAGGCAGGCTTAGTCAGCTCGTCCAAGTTATCGAGGGGCATCATCGGGTCATGGTTCTCACAGTTCTTACCAGGTCTATTCATCACTCAGTGCCCTTCTAGCCCAGAGTTCATCTTGTTCTCTATCAGTTCAGGGTTCTTCCATGCGAGGTCCTTCTACTGGTCATTCCGGTGCCAGGGGTTCCCTTCAGTCCCTATCTCCAGCACCAAGGAGTTGTTATGAGTGTGGAGAGTTTGGCATATAAGGAGGCAGTGTCCTTGTCTTCTTGAGGGTCCGTCTCAGCAGAGGGGTCAGCCCTCGACTTCAGTTCCAGTTACTTTACCACCTGCTCAGGTAGCTAGGGTGGGGGCCAATCAGTTAGGGGTTGCCCTAGAGGGGGAGGTCGATCAGGTGATGGTCAGGCTCGTTTCTATGCCCTCCCAGTTAGACCAGATGTTGTTGCTTCAGATGCTGTGATTATAGGTATTGTCTCAGTCTGCCGCAGATATGCCTCTGTATTATTTGATCCTAGTTCAACTTATTCTTATGTGTCATCATACTTTGCTCATTATTTGGATACACCCCGTGAGTCTCTTGTTTCATCTGTTCGTGTATCTACTCCGGTGGGTGATACTGTTATTGTAGACCGTGTGTACCGATCATGTGTGGTGACTATTGGGGGTCTGGAGACCCGAGTGGATCTTTTATTGTTATGTATGGTGGATTTTGATGTTATATTGGGAATGGATTGGCTATCTCTGTGTCGCGTTATTTTGGACTGCCATGCTAAGACAGTGACTTTGGCTATGCTGGGTGTGCCACGGATTGAGTGGCGAGGTTCTACTGATTTTGTCCCCATTAGGGTTATTTCATTTCTGAAGGCCTAGCGTATGGTTGGGAAGGGTTGTCTTTCATACTTAGCCTTTGTAAGGGACGTCGGTGCAGAGACTCCTAGTATTGATTTTGTTCCAGTTGTGAGGGATTTTCCCGATGTGTTTCCTGCAGACTTGTCGGGCATGCCACTAGACAGGGATATTGTTTGGTATTGATTTGGTGCTGGGCACTCAGCCCATCTCTATTCCACCATATCGTATGGCACCAGCGGAGTTGAATGAGTTAAAGGAACAGCTTCAGGAACTCCTTGATAAGGGGTTCATTCGGCCTAATGTGTCGCCTTGGGGTGCGCCTGTTCTATTCGTGAAGAAGAAGGAAGGCACTATGAGGATGTGCATTGATTATAGGTAGTTGAACAAAGTAACAATTAAGAACAAGTATCCTTTGCCTCGTATTGATAATTTATTTGATCAACTTCAGGAAGTGAGAGTGTTCTCCAAGATTGATCTCCGTTCAGGTTATCACCAGCTGAAGATCAGGGACTCGGATATTCTAAATACGACTTTCAGAACCTGATATGGTCATTATGTGTTCTTGGTGATGTTTTTTGGGTTGACCAATGCCCCAGCAGCGTTCATGCATTTGATGAACATCGTGTTTCGGCCCTATCTTGACTCGTTTGTCATAGTTTTCATTGATGATATTCTGGTATACTCACGTAGTCAGGAGGAGCACGCGGAGCATTTAAGAGTTGTGTTATAAAAACTGAGGGACGAGAAGCTTTATGCAAAGTTCTCCAAGTGTACGTTTTGGCTTAGTTCAATGGATTTCTTGGGGCACGTGGTGTCTAGTGAGGGTATTCAGGTTGATCCAAAGAAGATAGATGTAGTCCAGAGTTGGCCCAGACCGTCCTCAGCCATAGAGATTCGTAGCTTTCTTGGTTTGGCAGGCTATTATCGCCGATTTGTTTAGGGATTCTCATCTATCACATCGCCCATGACTAAGTTAGCTCAAAAGGTTGCTCTTTTTAGGTGGTCGGATGAGAGTGAGGAGAGCTTTCAGAAGCTCAAGACATCCTTGACCACAACTCTAGTGTTAGTGTTGCCATCAGCTTCAGGCTCCTATACTGTGTATTGTGATACTTCAAGAGTTGGTATTGGGTGTGTATTAATGCAGGAGGGTAGAGTTATTGCTTATGTTTCTAGTCAGTTGAAGCCCCATGAGAAGAACTACCATGTTCATGATTTGGAGTTGGCTGCCATTGTTCACGCACTGAAGATTTGGAGGCATTATTTGTATGGTATGTCTTGTGAGGTGTTTACTGATCATCTTAGCCTCCAGCACTTGTTCAAACAGAAGGATCTCAATTTGAGGCAGCGGAGATGATTGGAGCTGCTAAAGGACTATGATATTACTATTTTGTACCATCCGAGGAAGGCCAATGTGGTAGCCAATACTTTGAGCCAGAAGGCGGTGAGTATGGGGATTTTGGCATATATTCCAGTTGGGGAGAGACCTCTTGCAGTTATGTTCAGGCCTTGGCCAATCAGTTCGTGAGGTTGGATATTTCGGAGCCTAGTCGGGTATTGGCTTGTGCGATTTCTTGGTCTTCCTTATATGATCGCATCAGAGAGCGCCAGTATGATGATCCCCATTTACTTGTCCTTAAGGACAGAGTTCAGCATGATGATTCCAGAGATGTAACTATTGGTGATGGCGGAGTATTAAGGATGTAGGGCCGGATATATGTGCCCAATGTGGATAGGCTTCGGGAGTTGATTCTAGAGAAGGCCCATAGCTCGCGGTATTTCATTCATCCAGGTGCCGCAAAGATGTATCAGGATCTAAGACAGCATTACTGTAGAGGAGAATGAAGAAAGACATTGTGGGATTTGTAGCTCGGTGTCTCAACTGTCAGCAGGTGAAATATGAGCATCAAAGGCTGGGTGGCTTACTCCAGCAAATGGACATTCCAGAGTGGAAGTGGGGACGGATCACCATGGACTTTGTAGTTGGGCTCCCACGAACTTTGAAGAAGTTCGATTCTATTTGGGTGATTGTGGATCGGCTGACCAAGTCCGCGCACTTCATTCCTGTGTGTACTACCTATTCTTCAGAGCGGTTGGCAGAGATCTATATCTGAGAGATTGTTCATTTGCATGGTGTCCAAGTTTCCATCATTTCATATAGGGGCACTTAGTTTACTTCATAGTTTTGGAGGTCTGTACAGCGAGAGTTGGGTACTCAGGTTGAGTTGAGCACAGCTTTTCACCCTCAGACGGACGGGCAATCTGAGTGCATTATTCAGATATTGGAGGACAAGTTGCGCGCCTATGTCATTCATTTTGGAGGGTCATGGGATCAGTTTCTACCGCTCGTAGAGTTTGCTTATAACAACAATTACCAGTCAAGTATTCATATGGCTCCATATGAGGCTTTGTATGGGAGGCGGTACAGATCTCCAGTTGGTTGGTTTGAGCCGGGTGGGCTAGACTATTGGGTACAAACTTGGTGCAGGACGCTTTAGACAAGGTAAAGGTGATTCAGGAGAGGCTTCGTACAGGGCAGTCGACACAAAAGAGTTATGCTGATAAGAAGGTTCGAGATGTGTTCTACATGGTCGGCGAGAAGTTTCTATTAAAGGTTTCACCCATGAAGGGTGTTATAAGATTTGGGAAGAAGGGTAAATTGAGTCCCCAGTTCATTGGGCCTTTTGAGGTGCTTTGGAGGATTGGAGAGGTGGCTTATGAGCTTGCTTTGCCACCCAGATTGTCGGGTGTGCATCCGGTATTTCATATTTCTATGCTCCGAAAGTATATTGGCGATCCGTCTCATGTTTTGGATTTCAGCATGGTTCAGTTGGATGATGATATGACTTATGATGTGGAGTCAGTGGCTATTTTAGAGCATCAGGTTCGAAAGTTAAGATAAAAGGATATAGCTTCAGTGAACGTGCAGTGGAGAGGTCGACCCATGGAAGAGGCTACCTGGGAGACCGAGCGGGAGATGCGGAGCAGATATCCTTACCTATTTGAGGCTTCAGGTATGTTTCTTGACTCATTCGAGGACGAATAATTGTTTAAGAGGGGGAAGATGTAACGACCCGACCGGTCGTTTCATGAGTTACCGCTCTATTTTTTCCATTTATGCTTCTTATTATTTTGTTCAGCTGTATTATATGTTATCGGGTTGATTGGTTCGGGTTCAGAGAGATTTTGGTAAGGTTTGAGACACTTAGTCTCTTTTGAGTAAGCTTAAGTTGGAAAAGTCAACCGGATGTTGACTTAAATGAATAAGGGCTCAGAGGAGAATTACGATGGTTCAGATAGCTTCAGGAGATGATTTGGGACTTAGGAGCGTGATCGAAATGTGTTTTGGAGGTCCGGAGTAGATTTAGGCTTGAATTGGCGAAATTGGAATTTTGGCATTTTCCGGTTGATAGGTGAGATTTTGATATAGGGGTCGGGATGGAATTTCGGGAGTTGCAGTAGGTCCATTATGTCATTTGGGATGTGTGTGCAAAATTTTAGGTCATTCGAGCGTGGTTTGATAGACTTTTTGATCGAAAACGGAATTTTGAAGTTTTTAGAATTCCTAGGCTTCAGTCCGATGCAAATTTGGGGTTTTTATGTTGTTTTGAGTGTTCCGAATATTGGAACAAGTTTGAATGATGTTATGGGATATGTTGGCATGTTTGGTTGGGGTCCCGAGGGCCTTGGGTGAGTTTCGTGTGGTTGAACGGATTTCATGTTGGAAAAGGTTACAGAAAATCTGTTGTTGGTGTTGCACACATTTGGCTTTCGCGTTCGTGAAAGATGGGAAGTGAGGCTCGCGGAGTAGTATTTTCACCCGGTTTGAGGTAAGTAACCATTGTAAATCTAGAACTGAGGGTACAAACCCTGGTATTTCATATTGTTTTGATAAATGAGGTGATGCACATGCTAGGTGACGAGCGTGTGGGCGTGCACCGGTAGAGATTGTGTCTTGTTTCGTCCCGTAGCGACTATTAAACCACGTATTTGACTTGAAATTTTATGATATCACGTATTTTAGAGATTGATACTATATTATGGGTTGTATGCCATGGGGCCTTGTGCCGACCTATTGAGACCCTTAGGGGCATTTTTACTATTTTCCTCACTCTATTTGCTTGAAAGCATATTCTCAGTCATGTTTTACCTGTTTATTGTTTAAACATAGTTTTTATTATTGTACTTCTTAAAATGTGAAAACTGTTTGGGCAGAGTTTCCTTGATTCCCATTGTTATGCCCGAGTGTCTATGAGGTTAATGACTAAGTGAGGTTGAGGACCTAATGCTGAGAATTATATATATATATATATATATATATATATATATATATATATATATATATATATATATATATATATATATTATGGATCGGGATGCACGCCGCAGCAATATTATATGTATATGTTATGGATTGGGCTACATGACTGTAAATCATGTTAGAAATCATGTTTAGGCTATATGATAGTACTATTGGGCTGTAGGAGCCCCTCCGGAGTCTGTACACCCCCAGTGAGCGTAGTCGACTATAAACTATGGATCAGGCTGCACGCCGTAGCGGTTATTATGATTATTACTATTATGAGAAATTATTGAGCCTGAGTGTTGAGTGGGAGTACTGAGTGACGAGAGCTAAGTCACGAGTAACCAAGAGGCTTGCCCGAGAGGCTATATTTATGAGTGATACCTTGCTCGAGGGGCCCATTTATGATATTGTTACTGATTTCACTCTTCTTTTATAATGAGCCTTTGGTGAAAACTGCTAAGTAAATGATATCAAAGTATTTCAATTGAAACTGAAGCTTAAAGAAGAATCTGGTTTTTAAACTGTTGAGTTTGACTTGATATTCTGTTGTTTACTCTTTTATATACGATTTTTAACTGCTCGTCACTGCTTTCAAACCTTATTTACTTTAGTTACTTACTGAGTTAGCGTACTCACGTTACTCCCTGCACCTTATGTGCAGATACAGGTACCCGAGCGGCAGAGTGAGGGTTCCCAGCATTTCCAAAGCTTATCGGAGGTTGCAAGGTAGCTGCACGGCATCCCCAGCCCTGCTTTCCTCCTTCATGTCCTTGTTTTTCTGCATTTTTAGACTAGTTATGTATTAGACAGTCAGATATGTGTATTTAGAGGCTCTAGACTCGTGACACCAGATTGTTGGGCAGTATTGGTCTATTTTCTGTAATGTTTTCCTCACATTTTAGTGATTTATGAATTCCTTATAAATATTGAGACTTAACCAAATATTAGAAAAATGTTTTTAGTAAAAGAAATTGGTTGTGATTACTTGTTAGGTTGGCTTGCCTAGTATTGTTATAGGCGCCATCACGATCGGGTATTTGGGGTCATGACATAAGATTATGAGAAGAGTCACCTCATGGACTTCGAAACTACTAAGCTATGCTGGTAGAGTGCAGTTAATCAAATATGTCCTATTTTCGGTACAGGTGTCCTGGTCTCAGGTATTCATTTTGCCATAAAAAGTGGTGAAGGCAACTGAATTAATATGTAAGAAGTTTCTTTTGACAGGGAGTGTAGACATGACAAAGAAAGCGTTAATAGCATGGGACAAACTCTATTATCCGAAGACAGCTGGAGGGCTCAACTTTTTGGATGTGAGAACTTGGAACAAGGCTTCTATTTGTAAAATGTTATGGAATCTCTATCAAAAGAAAAACAAGTTATGGGTCCAGTGGATACACATCTACTATACAAAAGATGGAGTTGTTTGGAATGCATGAGCAAGACAAGCTTCATGGGTGGTGAGGAAAATATTGAAGGCTAAAGAAACTTATATAGATGCAGGTTATAGAGAGGATGAAGTCAAATGTATGCAATAGTTCTCTACGAAGGTTATTTATAACAAATTGAGAGGGGAGTTTCAAAAGGTGGAATGGCAACGACTCATATGCAATAACCAAGGATCACCTAGATGGATTTTTATATTGTATCTGGCTTTGAGCAACAGACTACTCACGCGAGACATATTAGCACAGTGGAAGCAGATTGGGGATTTAAGGTGTATGCTCTGTAAAGCAATGTCAGAGACCATTGAACATTTATTTTTTGAGTGCACAGTATCAGCTGCTATATGGAAAAATATTCTACAGTGGCAAGTCTTGGTTAGGCAGCCTATGGCATGGCAAATATAGAAGGAATGGTCAAAGAAACAGGGGAAATGGAAGACTGTTGAAGCACAAATTTACAGGATGGCACTCGCAGCAACTATCTATGCTATATGGATAGAGAGGAATATACGAATGTTCCAAGGAAAGAGCAAAACAACGATGAGTATAGTTAGGCACATTATCCAGGAGGTGTATTGTCGTAGCACCTCATGTGTTAGATTATGGCAAAAGATGACTGAGTTGAATTTTTACCCTTAAATTTGTATATAACATAGCAAAGTGATAGGGATAAAAGTATTAGAATAAGATGAAGATGCAGGTTTGGAGCCATCTATCCAAACTGCTCTAATTTTGTTTTGATCTACTTGTATATATTTACTTGGTAAATAAAGAAATTTAATTTTCAAAAAAACTCAACAGAATATAATATAGTGACTCCACGCAATTAAATTCACATTGACAATCAATTCACCAAGTTATAACGGAGGCACAGATTGGCATGTTAAAGCAACACAACAAATCACATAGAATGCATGACTCACACAAGAAACCACAATCATTTCAATACCAAGATAACCACGAATAACCAAACACAATCGAAATGCGAATGAATGATTGAAGGAAGAACAATGAGCGGTCAAATCAACAAGTTATTCCAACATGTAATATACAATAAAAATCACAACCGAGGTATCGCCTCATATTCACATTTCACAATTTCAGTCACAATTATATCACCACGTGAGCCTTACATTTTCTTTAAAAAATTATTTTTTCCGAAATAGCTACACGTATTTTAGCCCATCGTATCTCACCGGGTGGTTTCAAGTAGTTTCCCTACTAGCAACACGCGTATCAAGACCACCATATCTCACTGAATGCATATCAATCCCTAGCCTTATACCACCGCATGCATATCAATATCACAACACAATCACAACTCATACTACAAGTGCCCATATGCCACAACATGCCACAAAGTCCACAACACCAATATTTCCATAACAAATAGCTCATGACTCAACCACAATGTGTAGAAGAATTTCAACAATAACAAAATAAATGGGAATGCTCAACAAGGAAAGGCATCTTAACAATTAACAACTTCACATCAATATGATAACGGCTGTTACAACTCCATTACCAATAACTCGACAAGATGATATTCCACAAAATAACAATTTCAATTAAAAGTGATTCAATAATTAAGATGTAACAAGACAATAAGGAAGGTAATAACTTCAACTAACGCATATAAGAGCAAAATAATAAGTAAGAGGTAGAACAAGTGCTAACAACGTCAATAGAGCATGTAAGAATAGATTAACAATGAGAGATATAACATGTATGACAATTCAGTTAAAAGATAGAAAGAATCTGGATATCTAAACCGGTCAAATACCACATATATCCCGTGTACCCACTCGTCACCTTGCACACACGACTTTCACATAACACAAATAGCACAATCAACACAAATCCTAAGGGGTAATTTTTCCACACAAAGTTAGGCAAGATACTTACCTCAACCATGCCAACTCAATCCTCCGAAATAGCTTTTCCCCTAAATTTCACCTCCACACAACTCAAATCTAACCAAAAATGACTTAATAACATCAAATAATGCAAGAGAAACCAATTACGATAAACAAAGCTATGATCTTTACATTTTTCCCAAAAGTCAACGTCAGGCTTGCATTGGATTCTGAATCCACGCTTACCCGAGCAAAGCTCGAACCAATACAAGCTCACATGAATGAAAACCAACTCAATTGGAGTTCGATAGCTCAACCAAGTCGCCAAAATATTGCTTTTGGGTGTTCATAACCTAAGAGTCCAACCCACACTAGTTGGGTCCCATATCTCCCGAAGTATTCCTCCAGAACTCGCCAAATTCTAGTACGTTGTTCTCCTATATTAGGAGAACAAGACTCAAAAGAAATCAGGAAATAAACGCCTCTAACTCATTTTTAATTTTTAAAATATAGGACATAACACTAGGTCTTGATTCAAAGATTTAAATGGGTTTTCAATTAAAATCATGGACTAAAGCTTAAACCAAGGGAATAAATCAAGCAAAAATACTTAGGTTATGGTTTAGACATTATCCCATGAAAGAAACTTGAAGAACTTCCTTGAATTCTCCCAATCCCAAACATTCAAGATGAGAAAAACTCCAACAACATTAATAGCCAAAAATGCCCAGCTGTTCTGCCTCGTTTCTTTTGATAAATGATTCCTAAACAAGCTTTTGATGCATCCAGTGGATTCCTCATGAAATTAAAGTCAAGTTAGGCTTTTGAATCACTCCATTTGACTTTATAATGAAGGAGATATGTTAGTTTCAATATTTAGAAATAGTGCAGATTTTTAAAACGAAATCAGTGCCAATTTCATAATTAATCTGAAAAATCTGGCAACCCAATTCTTAGTAAAATGACCATAAATTCCTTATACGATGGCAAACCTTGATGTTTTTAGTTGTTATGGTTCAAAAAATTACGATACGGATATAATGGTTTAGTCGAAACACGAATCAAAGGATATTTGCTTAATCTGGAAACATTTATGCTCAAATCGATGTTGAAAATGAAAACGATCACCATATAACCAAAACTTTTCGAAATTTAACCAAACTTTGTGGACGTGTCTAAACTCATCATACAAACTTATTGGAATAATTAAAACTCAATTCCGAGTCTATTTACCCAAAAGTCAAACTTTGGTCAACTCTTCTAACTTAAAGCTTCTAAAACGAGAATCATTCTTCCAAATCAATTCTGGACCGCTTGAAAACCAAAACCAACAACACACGCAAGTCATAATACATAATTTAAATTTACTCAAAGTCGCAAACCACTGAATGGAACACTAAAGCTCAAAACAACCGGTCCGATCATTACATCCTAAAAAAGTATTTCTCATCTATTTATAGTACTCTGAAATTTGCTGACAAAAATACCCTTCTGGAGGTTTGCGGCCGCATAATTTTATCTGCAATCCGCACTTCAAGTGCTTTTCAGTTGGAGGGATTATGCGGCCACGCATAAACTTATGCGGCCGCACTTTAGCTTCTACGATTGCATAATCTAGTTGTGGACCGCACTTTAAGGAGGCTTAAACTTGTTCTTTTGCATCTCTAATCTCTTAATCTTGTCAATGCGAGCAGCTTTTGCGGCTGCACAATTTGGTGTGCGAACCGCACTACTGTTAAAATCCTTTGAAGCTTCAAGGTTAATCTGTGGCAACACTTCATTTTCTGTAGGCTGCAATCTGCATTTGCGGCCGTTGATGGAATTTCTCAGACCGCCTATTCTATGTACTTCTCCACTTGACTGTTTGAGCTAGATCTCCTCTTTGAGTTAGATTTCTTCATTGGGCTCACATTCTCCAGCATACCTGTAATTTATATATTTTCATTAGATTCAGAAACAAAAATCACTACTTTCGAATTAAAACTAAATCAAGAAGCATAAATAAGTGGTTAAAATCCACACTTATCAGTGCTACGTACGTACGGGGTGATGGTAGTCTGTATGTAGCTAAAATCATGCTTATGTCCGGGTAGACTTAGAACTTTGACATGCAATATTTGTATTACTTGAACTCAACTTGTTAGTTTAATTACTTAAATTTATAATTGAAATTTGATTAGAGATTATGTTGGTCTGAGCTTCATTACCTTGAGTTTTGGCACAATACTTAATTGTTAGTAAAAATCATGCTTTCTTTATGTGCCCATATTTGTGTTGTAACTGTATGACCCGTAGTCGGAGAGTTTCTCCTTCTCGTAGATCGGGTTGTACGCCTCAGCAGGTGCTATAAAATAGCATTATGGATCGGGCTAAACGACCTCGGTAGTATATTTGAGATGCATCTATGGTTTGCGTTGGTTGACCCTCGACAGTGTACACGATTAATCTAGATCGGGTCGTACGACTTCAGCATAATTTGTGCGTAATAACGCTAGGGGTCAGAATATACATGATATTTCCTTCTTGACTTGAGATTTGATATTTATTTGATGGTTCTTATTTGTGTGAGATAGTACATGACATTTGGGTTTATACGGTTATTTTGTTGAGGGATCATGTTACTTATGGTCTTTCTTGTTGCATTATTGTTGTTGTGCTTCATGCCTATTGATAATTCATGTACTTTATTTATTGACTACTAGTAAGTATCGATGGTTACCCTCGTCACTACTTTTTCGAGGTTAGACCAGATACTTACTAGGTATGCATTGATTTACGTACTCATGCTACACTTCTGCACTAATTGTGCAGGTACTAAAGCTGGTACATATGGTGGCCACTTGGGAGCGCATCCCCGTTATTTGGAGACGTAGTGGTAAGTTGCTCTCCTTGCTCTGATCTGTAGTACCAGGAGTCTCCTTCATGTTGCATTTACTATTTCATTTTAGATAGTAGTTATAATGGTTTGTATATTCTACTAGATTGCTCGTGCACTTTTGATACCTGGTTTTGGGAAGTTCTAGTAGATGATCATGGTTATACTTGATATTATCATTATTTTATTTCATGTTTCATCTTTATGGTTTTCTGCGCTTAATTTCGTTTTAATAAAACTCATGATTTCAAAAGTAATAAAATGAATAATTAAGTTGATAAATCACTATTGGCTTGCCTAACAGCGAAGTTGGGCGTCATCACGACCTATAGTGATTGTGCCATGACAAGATTAGGGCGTATGGGCCATTTAGGAGTGCTCCAATAAGGAGCATCAAGGTGATGTTGACTGTGGTAGAAACTTTTTCATACGTTTGACATATTATGAGTGTTGGGATTGCCAAATGCATAAATCCTATAGCGGTAATTGCTCTGGCATCAACCATATCAGAAATATATCCTGCAATGATTCCGCCCAACACCCTCTAAAGTCGAAAATTGTAGAGAGTATTAGAATATTTTGATAGACATGTACATTACTTTGATTGCTGCTATAATAGGAAAATACAAAAAGGGCTTAGATATTATACTAAGACAACAAATCTATCATATATTGCAGTAAGTGTACCTACGTGGCCAACATAAAAGGGAGAAGGCGAAGGTATAAAGACTTGTAAGTTTTAAAAGTTTTATTTCGGGATAATTACATGCTTAATGACATGATTTAAATAAAATTTATTGCGTAAAAACTCACATAAAGTTGTTATATCTCTTGGGTATTTTAACAAGATTACGATGTGCATTGGAGAAGGTTTCGACATCAATATTTATGCTTTAGCACGAAAAAGCACGAGAGCTGCCAATAGAGATTTTCATAAACAACAATATTCGTGCGAAAAGGCATGAGAGTTGCCTGTAAAGATTTTTAAAAATAACAATATCAGTGCTTTAGCATGAAAAGGCATGCTAAAAATGACATGTCAACTTATAAATACCCCAAAATGAGATTCTCTCATTCCTGATACCTTAACGAGTTAGTGCTCGTTCTATCCAAGAAGATATTGAGAAAAATCACCCCCCCCACGCCCCCCCCCCCCCCACAACATCCAAGGTGAGTATATAACATGATTTAAGTTAGATTATTTCTCTCACACATAGATTCTAGCGAGATTTCATCTTGAAATCACTACATCATCCACAAGAATTCAAGAACAAGGTTTTCCTCCAACCTAGGGTTTTGCAATCAAGGTAAGTGTTACAACTCACATCTAACAATGATCTTTAGGGAAGATTTATTTGACATTTATTCCTAGGAAATACTACAAGAAAAGTAGGTTAACTACAAACCCTAGATATTGAGAAATCAAACTTGGGGTTTCTAAAATAATGGAACTTCTAGTATTGATTCTTGATGTAATTGTGTAGAGATTGTTTTGAGAAGTTTAATCTTTTAGATTGAAGCAACAAGGGTGCTCAAAGAAAAAACTAAGGTGAGTTGAGACAATTATTTTTATTAAAGTTGTCTTCTCGCATAGTTCATGTTTTACGAAGTTTGTAAATTACTTAGAATGTTAATGTGGGTTCTGATTGGAGCGACTAGGTTCATATTATTCGCTAAAATGGTAGAAAGATACTTACATTATACCTTAACTTATTTCTTCAAGAATCATCAAGTGTTCTACAATTGTATCTTATGCATCTTACATGATTTGTAGATCTTTTTGAAGTTTTATGAAATATTCGGACTTCTTTCTTATAAACTTATAGAACTATTTCGGATGATAAATAAGAAGTGCAAAGGTGAATTTATATTATTTGATTAAAGAATTTTCATAATTATTTTGGGAGTTCCTAGATCTCTGAGAGATATTAGTGGTCTTAATGGTTTGTGATGCCTCGAAACTACTTATGTCAAGGTAGGTTTAATAGTGCATTGTTTGTTTGGGCACTGCAAAGAATAGCCCTAGTAAGGCATAAGAACACGAGCATGTTAGAATCTTGAACTGTATCGAATCGACCGGTCGTTTTGAGTATTTGAACCCCCTTCCCCTATTTGATGCCTCCCATATGTGTATTTGATGTGCTATGACTTTCAGGGATGGGCGGTTTAGTTTTCTTGAGGTTCGAGAGTGGAACACTTAGTTTCATGTTGGAAGTCTTAAGTTGGAAGATTTGAAAAAGGTTTGACTTTTGTGTAAACGACTTTGAATTGATGATTTGATGTTTCTAATAAATTTGAATGGTGATTTTAGACTTAGGAGTATATTCGAAATTGTAGGGTTTTGAGCCTATTTGCCAAAAGTTGGCAATTTGAAGAATTGGATTGTTCTTAAGTTTGATCGATAGTTGACTTTGATGATATCGGATTCGGATTATTATTTTGGAACTTGAAATAGGTTTTTTTTGTTGAATGAGACTTATGTACAAAGTTTTGTGGCGATCCGAAGTGTTTAGGCATGAATTTGGAAGTTTAGAAGTTCTTGAGTTTAAGAGAAGTGCAGTGTGTGGTTTGACTATAGATTTGTTTTTAAGATGATATCGTATGTATTTGGAGGCTTTGCATAGGTTCGGATAGTGTTTATGGAGTTGTTGGTATGTTGGACGGGGTCCCAAGTAGCTCGGGTGAGTTTCAGACCACCCAAACCATGTTTTGAGTTAGTTAATGTGTTGGTGTCTGGTGTTCATCACGTTCGCGTGGGGAGCATCGCATTCGCGATGAAGGGTTTTTGACTGGAGGAGATTTTTTTTTCACGTTCACGATGAGGAGCTGGAGGATTATCCTTCGCATTCATGAAGGACTTGTCGTGTTAGCGTATCTGAGGCAGGCTGGGCATCGCATTTGCGAGGTTCGTTCCGCAAACTCGAAATGTTATTTTTGGTAGAAGATTTTTGTGCTTCACGAATGCGAGTCAGGTATCGTTTTTGTGAAGGTACCCCTAGGCAAATTATTTTGAGTTGGAATTTCGAGATTTTGCTCTTTCTTTCATATTCTATACCCTAGACTTCGAGAGGAGAAAATCTTGAAGATCAACTTCACTACTACTTTGGAGGTAAAGATTTTTCACTTGGACTTTATATCATGATTTTCCATGAATTTCTTCACCTAAAACATGGACTTTTAAAGTAAAATTTAGTGTTTTAATCTACAATTTAAGAGAGTATATTTTGGGGATTTGAGGGTCGATTTGAATTTGGTCTTGGGAAAAACGAAGGTGACTAAAGCTCTTACGTTAAAAACAGCTTTGAAAGTTTAATCTTTCAAGCTTTAGAAGTTTTAAGTGACGGAGGTTTATATCTTTGAGCTTTATCATGTGATGTCAAAAAATATAAAAATTGCTTCAACAGTACTTCAAGCCTCGTCTTTGAGTTTTGGAGAACTTGCAAACTGACAAGTCTTGGAGTAGAGGGCATTTGTAAGAATTTAATTTTATTTAATTTAAATTCGTAAAATAATTTGGACCATATTAAATTTAAGATATTAGTCCAAACAAATATTGTGGCTAGTAAATTGGATTAATTATTTAAATGCAATATATATGTCTTGAATTAGTCCATTTAATTGATTTACAAATTAAATTATATGCCCACTTCATTTGCCCAAGGTCTAAATGGCTATTAGCCCATCTTAAAGCTCAGGATCATGCCACGTGTCAAGTGTTGTGGCACTCCAAGTCGAAAGAATGAGCCAATAAAAACACGTCATGTGTTAAGAAAGGGGTGGCATGCCAAGTAAGTCAACAACCAATAGAGCTGTGCCAAGTGTTTAGATAACATTGGTGTTTAAACGGACCAATCAAATCTCACAACCGTACCTATAATTATAAATAGAGGTTTTCATAAAGTTAAAAGACACCAGAAGTGAGAACAAGAAGCAAGCAGAGAGCTTGTGGATCAAAGTCAGTAGATTTCTCTACAAGCTACAGGTTAAACACTCAAGCTACAAGTTCAAGTTCAAGAACAAGAACGAAGGCAAATCAAATTTCAAGGCGTTCAAGATGAAATTACTTGTTCGTGGCAGAAAATTCAATCAAGTTCAAGACGAAAATTTAAGACCAAGCTCTACAAGCCCTTGAATCATAATCAAACTCAAGCTCATTAAGATACTTTACATTCTTGAAGAATTAGAGGAATACCATAGAGATTGTAACACTCAACATTTATTGAAATACTATATTTGCTACGCAATTTCCAGTCTTGATTATTTATTGTTCTCAATGCGAAAATTTATTGTTACAACGATCAAATTACATATTTGGATGTTAAAAATAAAGGTAATACAGTTACAAATTATATGTAACTAATTTTAAATGTGATCCTTTGGAGGGATAATAAATGGCCAATTACGTATGGAATTCAAATATTAGTTTACTAACTATGGTAATTTATTATATACATTAATTAGTTTCATTTTTTCTACTCTAACAAGTCTTATATTACATTCATTGTGATTAAAGTTTTACTATCTTTTCCAAAAAATTATGTGATACTTGAGTTAAGATATTAGTGCAACCCAGAGTATAGACAATCACTATATATTTTGCTCCCATTTCATGTCCATTTATTCGAAAACGTGAATTCGCATCCATTAAGATCCAATAGCGCTTTTACATCACTTTTACATGCCTCAACTAAGCCTGAGGACACCTTCAAGTCTGATTATCCACAAGCTCAATCTTGCAATCTTTCAAGAAACCTTACCATCCATAAAAATTGGGAGAAATTCAAAAATAGTCAAATTTACAAATGGTCATTCAAAATAAGTCATAGTTTCAAAAGTAACCTAAATTTAGTCACCTTTCATGTAAAGATAAATCTGAACGAAAATATTGTTCAAAATCCGAAACAATACTCCAGTATAATATACTGGAGTTCCAGTATAATATACTGGAGTTCCAGTATACTTATGTTGGAACTCCGGTATATAATATACCGGTCCAGCATAATATACTGGAGATTTTCGCGTATTGGAGTTCCAGCATAATATGTTGTAAGTTCATACACAGGTGCACCGACCTCCAGTATATTATGCTGGAACTTTCTGTGTTGCAGCAAAATAATGGCTATTTTCAATGATTTTGCAAACGCTGACTATTTTTGAATGACCAGTCCGAAAACTGGATAGCACGTGCTATTTTTACATAAAAATTGGTGAAGGTAAAACGGCCCTATAAAACAAAATTTGCAAAAATCCATCACTAAGGTTCCGATGCTTTGCGAGTCCAGAGGAGAATAATTTTGATCTCGAAGAAAATTGAAACTTGCTACCAAGATAAGGTGGAGAGTCTTATCCCCTATTTATTTTCACTTAATAAAGGTTTGGACCTAAATGATTCAGACCTTTGCTCATTGAGTACGCTGTACACTTGTTGGCAGTCATTTATTTGCTCTGAATAGGTCTTACCTGTCTTACTTATCCAGATTATTAAGACGCTCACTTAAATTTTTTATGAAAACCAATTTTTCCTCCACTTTTATTGTACAACTACCACTGTACAAACTATCACTTGTGCCAACCACCACCTACGTCTGCCACTTCCACCAGCACCCGCTTCTTCCACTTCACAATCATTACTAGCCATCATTGTACGACAACCACTGCTAGCCTCCTCCATCAATTATTATCACCACCAGTTTGCCCTTTCACACCCATCATTACCAACTAACATTATAGCTAATTATAAAGTGTATTTAATTATTTTAATCTAAACTTTAAATAGTCATATAAAACTAAAACCAATCTTCACATTTAGAGACATTAGTTTAATAGTTAGATATGCATTAACATTCATACATCTTTAATCTTTAAACAAAACAGTCGAGCCTCCAGAAACTGAGACGATATCGAAATAAACCGAGTCCATAAACAAAAAGAACTAAGCTACTTGAATGTTATTTGATTGATTCCGACTCTGCGAGGTATCGTGCCGAATAATTTGTGGGCAACTGAAATGCTATGTTACGGATACACTTCTCATGCCGGACAGATATGGTGTTTGTGCAAACTTTAATACACAGTATTGTGTATCACACGCACACACATGCTCTCTCATTTATTTTGTCCTGTTTTCTCTCCTAATTCACGCATGCAATTTCATGAAAGGATGAAGTAGACCCAAGATGATCCTCCCGACTTACAGCATATTCCCAATTCCCATGGTTCAAACTTACCAAGCATGTCACTGCCAGAGAAGTTACTATGTTGGAAATGATCAGACTAACCAAGTCATGAAGTTGGAAACGATAAAACATAAAGAACTGCAACATTACAGTTGGGGATATTCTTTAAGAAAGATTTAGAAGGCTCGAAAGGCAACTGGCAAATACATTGGGGAAAAAGAGAATAACCGAGAGGTTATCATCTTCGTTATCTGCTTGTGGCAGACATCGCATGAAGAAGCAACAATGAACCAATCTATTCACCAGAGGCCGACACTTCAAAACCATCCGTTGAGTTACTATAATCGGACAGTAACAACTCAAACTGTTCTGATCAAAAGAATGAGAGAATAGTAAACCATCGGTCTCATGTATCTATTCTCAAAGATTGTATGCAACAGAATTCTTTTAGGACACAGCATATATTCAGCATCATCGGCTGTTACTAGGGAATTAAAATTCTCAAACAGATTAAAGTCATTTCCGGGTATTCACTAGTCATTCCCACTAACACCTAATAGTCGTTTTAGCATATTGATTAATTTTCACAACCACTTAATACTACACATTCAATTAATATCAGAAATACAGCCTGCTATTTGCAAAGCAACAAAGCAGGATAAAAGTCAGAATTAGGAATTAACACACACATAAAGCTACCATTAAAGGTTAGTGATTACTGATTACAAACCATATAAAAAGAAATTCAGATTGGGTCATGATATCAGTTGTCACCAGTTTAGAGCCAGTTATGTCTATCGGTAGTAAACTTGCTGGTAAGCTGGGGCCATCCCATTGCCATAGCCACCATATGGAGAGTAGTTCACTGGGGTGCCTGGAGAGTAGTTCACTGGGGTGCCTGGATATGGGGCAGCTTCTGGAGAGTAAGGATAAGGCGGGCTCCTGTTACCGTAGATGGCAGGTGGTGCAGCATATGCTGGAACTGCAGCAGGGTATTGGGTGTGTGAGGGAGACCTAACAAATGCCGGGGCTACTGGGAAAGATGAGACATAGGCATTTGTTGAACGGCCTGCCTTAGCAGGAGGCATAGGACCAACATTACTGGCTCTCGTTCTTTTATTTGCTGGTACAGCAGCTGGCCTCTTTTTCTCATTCTTCGGCTTCTCCGACTGCTCAAGCTGCTTTTTAAGGTTTTCTGGAGGGAATTCAGCCTCAAGCTTGTATTCTTCAATACACTTAAGGACAGAACGAATCGCTGATTGCTCTTTCTTTGCAGCTAGATGCTGTTAAACATGCAAAAGTAATTAATAAGTAAAATTGGAATAATCATATAGTTTTTCATCGTCCATACAATGATATGCGCCTTTGTCACAATGAACTTAATGTACTGGAATTGCATACACCATAACAGCAGTAAAGTTCCGAATTATCAATGACCATTTGAATTTAGAGCTCTATGGCATGAAATGTATGAGCACATCGGTACATAAATGGCATGAGAGAAACTAAAGTTTCTTCCAACATTAGGTCAAATGATTAGGGCAACACTTCTGTCTATTGGAAACAGCCTCTCTATCCTCACAAGGTAGGGGCACCTTCACAGACACCGTGACAGTGTGGGATATTACTGGTATGTTGTTGTTGTTGTTGTTGTTGTTCTGACTATGTCTAGACCCTCTCCAAGAACAAAGGGAAAATATGCAAATCTTGGCAAAACTGAGCACCCAATATTTATCCCCCAAAAAAAAATGACTGAACCTGGCTGCATTCACAGGCAGGGAGAGCATAGCAGAAAGAGAGTCAGGACAGATATTGCCAACTACCACCAACGTAGAACAAGACAGTTGAGACAATGTGGAGAAAAGATTTAAACAAGATACAGGAAAGCTGGATGAAAATATACATAACAGGAGAAAAAGAATTGGATGATACCGCAGATCGACCAGAATTATTTGGGTCTTCCAGAATTGCAGTAGCAGCTTTTTTCGCATCTTTTAGATAAGCTTTCAGAAGGGGAACAGGAGGAAACCTATCAGCAAGTCCAACTTCATAAGTGAAATGTACGGCATCAACTTGCTGTCCTCGGCTGATTAATTCTTCAATCATTTCTGCAGACAAGAAGAGCATACAACAGTAAGCTTACATACCAAAAATAATTTGTTGGAGTAACATAGACAAATATGAACTAAACACATATAAGGTACTGTGAGAATCCTTAAACTTACTACCCAACATACCTACAGACAAACAAAACAATTAACATGGCGTACAAATATGAAAGCAACTAGATAGGAAAAATAGGGGATGCACTGAAAGATCCTAAATGTAGGTTCGTGCACATAAGCAAAAAGTACTCTCCTAGGAAGATTAGATTTAGATCATGTAGTCAACATGCTCCCCATAGTGTTCTTTTTCAATGATCCAACACAAAGTACGCCAACAATAACTGTTGGGGCATGAGGCTTATTCTAGTGCCCCTTTGCTTCCACGGTTCATTTCAACTACGCCTCAATCACAAGATATAATTTGTTTCTAGTATTTCATCCCAAGACAAATTCCATATAACCAATATATCATCTACATATTAATATTTTCCACTTCTAGTCGGATAATCCTACCTATTGCCAAAAAAATATATTGTACTTCCACAGTATAAGCAAGGAAAACGCACATCAAATGAGAAGATGCTGGATGCGTGGACAAGGAAGTGTTGATGCTAAAAAGAGTTTCAAACTAAGCATGGCAACAACATAAATCCCTTCTACACCATGTGGCTTACAGTAACCTCAAAACATTAGGTTACCTCTGCTAAGACAACTGCACTTTTTTTAGATGTTTACTTCAGAAAATACAGAATTCAAACTTGAGCACAAAAATATAAACTAAGTCACCAGAACAAGGAGATGACCAGCCATGAAAGAACACATATCAAACAGGACTCTTATTATTAGGAAAAAGCTAAATCTCAGAGCTCCAATCCACTGCACTCCCCCAACAAATGCTCTCAAATTAGCAAAACATATTAGCATAAAATAAAAGACCATTTAGCCTGCGACTAGCAAGGAGACACCTGTTGAAGCTGCTCTGCAATTCAAACAAGGAGTACAATACATCCTTTGCAAAGATACACTTCTCTGATCTGACATTGGACCTTATAAATAAGATTTTCTAACACCTATAGTCGATATCAGTAGAAAGTAGTCCAATTTAGCTCCACGAACACATCCCACAACGAACTCAACCACGGATATGAATAAAAAGGGTAAACAGCAAAATGATCTCTCAAGTTAAAGCAACTAAGCACCTAACCTTCCAAATTAACTAGACCTTTCAACTGCAGACCTACTCAAAAGTCACAAGCACAGGTAAAATTCCCCAAAAATTTACTTACGACATGTTAACCTTGTCCGCCTGAACAGAAGACCAACCACACCAAAAACAGCTAGTCCCTCACTATTTATTTCGCTTAACTTGGGCTTATTTCATCAAATTATAAGACTATGAAAGACAAAGTACTCCTCTCTTTTTATGAGAGAGGTGTGGGGCCATTTTGTGTGCACCTCGACTATTCCACTAGGTAGTGCTATCTCCCACCAGCAGAGGCACCGGGTCGCTCTTACCAAGCAGAGGCACCGGGTAGCTCTTACCAATGCTTGGACAGATGTGGAAAAATCACCTAGCTTTTTTGGGAAATTACTCCTATTTCTCAAGCCAAAGCAATAATATGAACAAAATAATATAACATAACACAAAAAAAAATTACCAGGCATTTTATCACCAAGTCCAAGAGAGACGGCCAATTTAGGCATCTGTTTCCTCCAAGCAGACCCAACAACAAGTTTCCTGTACAAATCAAAATCCTCATCCTTCACTATCCCAAAAGTTACCAAATGCTGCAAGAAAGTATGCACATCGGGCGTCTTAACATTCTCAATCCCTCCTCTTTCATCCAAGCTCCTCTTCCATATCTCCGCTATATCATTGGCCTTATCCTTAACACTCGGCGTCACCAATTTCCTCTCATTTCCCAAAACCGGGTCCATCATAACTGGAATCAAAGACTCCAACATCAAAACACAGGCCCAGCCCAAATCAAGGGTTGGGTTGGGCCTTTTATCCTCTGGAAACACCTCGGATATCGATTCCAACACGAACCTCGGCGGATCCACGCAGTCTCCTAATGCTTTCGGTATTTCAACCCTAAGTGAATCCAAATCCTTCTTTTTTACAATTAAAAACCTCCAGAAGCTTCTAGAATCCATCTTAACACAAAAGCTCTTCAATTTTAGATACAATCCAGTAGAGTCATCGACTTCGGGTTGTTCTGCACCCTCACCTAGGGCTAAAATAGCAGCTTGCTTGTTTTCGAGAACCTTCTGAAGAGAAATTGAGAGTGAAACGTTCATTGAATTCTCGCGTTTTTCAAGGACGTCGAGGGAAGCTTTGGTTTCGGAATCTAGGGTTTGGATTTTAGCTTTTAAGGCTTCGGATTTCTTGAGGATGTCTTGTTCGAGTGAAGTGAAGTGATCGGAGAGCTCTTTCCAGAGGAGAGTGCAGCTTGTCATTAAGGAAGTTTGGCGCTGGAAGTCGTCGAAACTCGGCGACGGCGCCACCGAGTCGAGTTCGCCGGGATCGGCGAGTGAACCCATGGTTGTTGAATTATTGGAAATGAAGTGGAAACCCTAGAGAATTATGAGGGGAGGGGGAATTGGGGGAAGGGGACACAATTTTTGGGGTTTGGTGGTGATGATAAAGTTAAGGTTAGGGGAAACAGTACCAGATGATGACGTGGACGAGGATTTCGTTGCCACGTATGTTTATGTCTGCGCAGAGGTTTTAAGAATAGTAGTTGCTAAACAATATACTTACCTTACCTGTAATTTATCTCAGGGGAACAAGTGAATATTTGCTGTTTACTATTCGAAATTAGCAATTTTCATTAAACTTCTGGCATGAAAATGTCTTAATATTTTTTTACAGTGGCCGTATCTTTTTGAAAAATGTAGAGTTCGCCGATTTCATGTTAAACTTTAATTAATAACAAAGACAAATAATATACTAATTGCAAGAGTATAAACTGATCAAATAATGAAGGATAACATTTAACAGAATCAGAGATTACAGGGACAGAATTGAATTAAGCACTAAAGAAGTTTATGTACGTAAATATTAATTTTGAAATTGCTAATGTACACTTGGGAGTGTAGGGTGGAGTGTTGCTTAAGTTAAGGATTTATTGGGTTACGCATATCACAATCTTGGTCTCTTGCTGTTTTGTTTCGTTTCGTTATTTGTCTGTTTCAGTCAGATTTAAGAATTGATTAGCACATATTAGGTTTCTGTCTTTCAATCAAGGGTGTGACAAATGTCAGCATATTTATCGACTATCGTCAACTATATATAGTCCAAGACCCAAGAGTATGAATTCGAATTTTCAATTATCTAACTCAATTCCCACTATACCCTGTTAGCAACAGAAAATAATGTAGATTCCTTGGAGTTTTGATAGCATTGTCCAATCATTTAAAACTTGTGCATTTTGTAAAGTTTTCATTTGAACTCTATTGGAACATTAACAAATACTTAGGAAGAAAAACAACAACGATGACCCGGTAAAATTTCATAAATGGAATTCTGGGGAGTGTAGTGTGTACGCAGACCTTACTCCTATTCTGAAGAAATAGAGAGGTTGTTTCCGAAAGACCATTGGCTCAAGAAAACGAAGAAGACGAGCAGAGAAGGAAAGGGACAATATATTAATACCATCAAACAGAAACTAAAGAAATAATAACAGCATCATAAAAACATGAAAATAGTTGAAATGAAATAACAAAATCAGAAAATAAGCTTCGATGCTATGAAAAACGGAAGGATAGTGTGAACACAATATTAACCACTAGCAGTTTAAGGCCAATCCTATCGAACTAGCCTCACCCCCGGACTCGACTACGTCCTAACCTACAACCCTAATGCTCGACCTCTACACCTTCCTATCAAGGGTCATGTCCTCGAAAATCTGCAGCAACGCCATGTCCGGTCTGATCACCTCTCCCTAATACTTCTTAGGTCGCCCTCTACCTCTTCTCGTACTTGCCAAAGCCAAACTCTCACATCTCCTCACCGGAGCATCAGGGCTCCTCCCCGCATGTGCCCGAACCATCTGAGCCTTGCTTCCCGGATCTTGTCATCCATAGGAGCCACGCCACCTTCTCCCGGATAACTTTATTTCTAATCTTATCTATCCTAGTATGCCCGCACATCCACCTCAACATCCTCATTTCTGTCACTTTCAAATTCTGGATATGAGAGTTCTTAACCAGCCAACACTCTGCCACATACAACATGGTCGGTCTAACCACAGTTCTATAGAACTTGCCTTTGAGTAACGGTGGCACTTTCTTGACACACAGGACTCCTGATGCTAACCTCCATTTTATCCATCCCACCCCTATACGGTGAGTGATGTCCTCATCGATCTCTCCGTCCCCCTGGATAATCGACACCAGGTACTTAGAATTACTTTTCTTGGGGATGACTTGTGATCAAAGCTTCACGTCCATGCCCACTTCCCCCGACTCAATATTGAACTTGCACTCCAAATACTCTGTTTTAGTCTTGCTCAACTTGAAAACCTTAGACTTAAGGGCATATTTTTAAACCTTCAGCATATCATTAACACTGTCTCGTACCACATCAATCAGAACTATATCGTTAACAAATACTTCAAAGAATTTTCGAATGTGAAACGCTGCAAGAAATTTAATAAGATTTCATGCATCGGCGTTGCAAAAAAATTAGGTACTGTTAGTTTTTTTTTTCCTTTTGGTAATCTGTCCTAGCCTTAGCATGTTTATCAATTACTTGTGCTTATAAATTGTACGTATACGAACGGAGCTACATGCAATAAAAAAAAAGATTTAAGTAGGTTGTCTTTATTATTTTCATATCGTGCAAATAAAGTGAATACAAAATGTATATATTACATTAAAGAATTCCCTTAACATAATAAAACCTTCATACAATGGACATAGATGGTTAAAAACCATCTTAACTCACAAGTTTGAATTGCAATTGTGATATTATCCTACTTTTCAATCTCGTTATTTCCCCGGTAATTGATGTACTGAGATATTGAGATGGATGTGTGGGCATACCATGAGAGATAATATTAGAAATGAAGATATTCGAAATAAAGTGGGAGTGGCCTCCGTGGTGAATAAGATGTGGAAAGCGAGACTTAGATCACTTAGGCATATGAAGAGGAAATGTACAAATACCTAGTAAGGAGGTGCAAGAGGTTGGTCATGGTGGGTCTGAGAAGAGGTAGAGGTAGGCCTAATACGTACTTACAGAGAGGTGATTATGCAGGACATCGCGTAGATCCATCTTACCGAAGACATGATCCTTGATAGGAGAGTATGAGTCGAGAATTAGAGTACAAGTTTAGTAGGTAATCGAGTGTGTCTCTTTTTCATGCCAATTATATTAGTATTAGTCTCGTAATTTCTTATCCGCAGAATTGTAGTACTGTATTTTGTTTCTTTTGCTTTACTTTACTTATTATCTTATCCTATTATTGTTACTTTTTTCTTTTATCATTTCTTGAGCCGAATGTCTATCTAAAACGACCTCTCTACCTTCATAAGGTAGGGGTAAGGTATGGGTATACATTATCCTCCCCAGACCCCACTTGTGGGATTTCATTGGGTTTGTTATTGTTGTTATTAGATATTCCACTTTCTACTATCACAACCCGAAATTCCAACCATGGGACAGTGATGGCGTCTAACGTTCACTTGCTAAGCAAGCAACATTAGCTGAAGAATTAACTAATTTTAACAATTTAAAAGTAGAACATTAATAATTAACGATTGAAATACTCTGAATTACATATATAAATCCATAAGTAACAAGATCTAGATTTATCCCAGAAATCCGGAGTCACAAGTACATGAATAACTAGAATACTACAAATATAATCTGAAATGAAATATAATTGTTCCAAAAGAGATAAACATTAAAAATAAGATAAAATAGGACTTTAGGAATTGTGAACGTCGTGCAGGCTCTACCTCAAGTCTCCTGGATAGATCTGATCCGAGCAATCTCCTTTAAGGGTCGTTAGGACCAATACTGTGATCTTTGATGGCGGGCTATAATTACGTCTTTTAGTCACTTATTATACTCTAATTAACTATACTTTAATTGAGTTTGAGCTTTAATCGCTAGTATTTTGCACTAATTGCGTGTTTTATGCCTTGTAGGAGTGTTCTGATCTATGTAGATGTTATGGAATGAATTCGAGCTATTTGGAGCTTTGAAGTCTGAGTAAAAGCTCAAAGGATTAAGCCGGGATCGCGTTCGAGGGTCGAGGATCAATTCTGGATGTCAAAATTAAAGGAAGAAGCAACTGCTGAAATGCACTAGTGCGAGGCACTGTGCGACGCACAGTGCGAGGCATTAGTGTAATTTTATGTCAGAAATTTCTAAAGTTCAGAAAGTGGATTTTTTTATCTGACAGGAAAAGGCACTAGTGCGGCTCATGAAAAGCAATAAGTTTGCAAGTTTTCCTATTTAGGCTAGGAAAGGGACATTTTGTCTAGGCCCAACCCTACTTGCTATAAATGCATGAAAAAACGTTATTTTCGAACTTTAGACATACTCTAGACCTAGGGAGAGCATGGAGCTGCCGTGAAGGTCGGAATTCATCAGATTCCATCTCTCTTCCATCAAACGCAGTAATCTTTAGGTTTCTTTGGATGAATTGTTATTTTGTTACCATGTCTACGTGGAGCTAAACTCCGCATTTAGGGTTGTGGTTGTCATGAATATTGAAGTTTATTAATTATATTACCATTAATTCGAGTTATCATCTTTAGTTGTTTTTCTAATTAAATGCATAATTGCTTAATCATTTGGCCAACAGTTGAGTTCTATTTACTATCTATGCTATGCTTGGGAAAGCCGTATTTAGATTAGAGTAGAATTAGAGAGAGCTTGTTTCTGAACCCATGGCTCGGGGAAAGATTTCGCGGTTAGGATAGGAATATACCTACCTGTCACAACCCCAAATACCGGTCGTGATGGCGCCCATCACATTACTAGGCAAGTCAACCAATCAACTAACCACGACCCACTTTCCTTTAACATTTAAGTTATTTCCTAACACAAGTTTTAAATACTGAAGTCATTATAAGCGTTAAACAATAGAAATATGCGAAAGGTCAAAACTAACAATAGCTACACAGCTCCAACTATCTGGTGTCACGAGTCTAGTGCCTCTAATACAAGTCTGAATACCTAATACATCAATAGTCTAGCAAATGCGGAAAGATAATAATATCAGAAGGAGAGAACAGGGCTGCGGACGCCATGCAGCTACCTTGAAGTCTCCGTCAACTACTGAAACAGCTAAAAGCCTCACTCGGCCGCTCGGGCACCTAGATCTGCACACAAGGTGCAGGGACTAACATGAGTACGCCAACTTAGTAAGTAACTAGAGTAAAAAAGGACTGAAAGTAGTGACCAGCAGTTCAAAAATACATAACTGGATAATCAACAGAATATCAGGTCATCTTTACAATTTAAAATCAGTTTCCGTTTAAAAATCACATTTCCAGTTTAAATATTTGGAATCAAATACTTAGCAGTATATCAAACGGAGGCTTATTTAAAAAAAGAGTGAAATCAGTGAAAACATCATAAAAAGGCCTCTCGGGCAAGGAATCACTCAGAATATGGTCCCTCGGGCAGCCTCTCAGTCACTCGTGGCTCGACTCTCGTCACACAGTACTCACTCTCAGCACTCGGCTCTTTAGTATCTCATAATAATAGAAATCATAGTAACCGCTGCGGCGTGCAGCCCGATCCGTAATTTATAGTCGACTATGCTCACTAGGGGGGTACAGACTCCGGAGGGGCTCCTACAGCCCAAACGTCATATCACTGCGGCGCGCAGCCCGATCCAATATACATATCGCTGCAGCGTGCAGCCCGATCCAGTATATATATCGCTGCGACGTGCAGCCTGATCCATGTAAGTATCGCTGCAGCGTGCAGCCCGATCCATAATTATATACATATCATATCCTCACTATTAGGTTCTCAACCTCTCTCGGTCATTAACCTCACAGCCTCTTGGGCACAACAATAGAAATTAGGGAACTCAGCCCAAACAGTCCTCACAATTAGAAGTGAAAAGATAAAACCAATTTTAAACATTTAAACAGGTAAGACATAACTCAGGATATGTTTTTAGCAAGTAATAGTGAGGAAAAATAGTCAAAATACCCTAAAGGTTTTTACAGGTCGGCACAAGGCCCCAAGCAGGGCATACATCCCATAATACAGTATAAATATCCAAAATACGGAATAACATAATATTTCCAAATCAAATACGCGGCTTAATAGTTGCTACGGGATGAACCAAGTCACAATCCCTACTGGTGCACGCCCACACACTCGTCACTCAGCATGTGCGTCACCGCGTTTATCAAAACAAGTCAAATACCGGGGTTTTGTACCCTCAGTTCCAGATTTACAATGGTTACTTACCTCAAACCGGTTAAATACTACTCCGCGACGCCTTTGCCCCTCGAATCGGCCTCCACGTGCATCGAATCTATCCAAAATCAGAACGAGGACGTCAAAATATGCCAAGGGAACGAAGCCCAAGTGAAAACAATCGAAAAATACCAAAAATCCCGAAATTACCAAAACCCGACCCCTGGGCCCACGTCTCTAAATCTATAAATTTTTATACCAATAGATTCCTCGTCTTCCCACGAGTCTATTCATATCAAGAACACTAAAATAAGGGTCCAAATGACCCCTCAAATCCTTCTTTAAAGGTCTCTTAAACTCAAGCCCTAATCCTCCATTTTTAGCCCTTAATCTCCACTAAAACCATGATTAAACAGTGGAAAAATGATCTTAATCCAAGTAATTAAGCTTAGGGAACTTACCCAACCGATATCCTTTGATTCCTCTTGAGATCCTATGCTACTTAGCCTCTTTTCCGTCTTCAAAAATGGAGTTTTTTGCAAAAATTCGCGAAGAAAGCAATATATACCTTCTGTCTAGGGATTTTCGCATCTGCGACCATCCCACCACTTCTGCGGTACCGCATATGTGGTCAAATCGCCGCTTCTGCGGTCCATCACTTAAAAGCCCAAGCCGCTTCTGCGCTCAGTCTTTCGCACCTGCGACTCTGCAGGTGTAGTCCACCACCGCATTTGCGGTCCCTGGAAAATTCTCAAAATCCGCTTATGCGGTTCCTCACTCGCACGTGCGGCGCCGCACCTGCGGTCCCCAATCCGCAGGTGGGGAAATACCAGAAGCAGCAAAGTTCAGCAACTGCAACAAGTCTCAAACCTCTCCGTCAACCATCCGAAATAACCCCGAGGCCCTTGGGACCTCAACCAAAGGCACAAACATATCCTAATACCTTATTCAAACTTGTTCCAATCATCATAACACCTCAAACAACATCAAATCTCCCAAAACACATCGGATTCAAGCCAAACTTTCTAAAATCTACTAAATTACGCTTTCGATCAAAAACCCAACCAAACCACGTCCGAATGACCTAACATTTTGTACACACATACCAAATGACACAACGGAACTACTGCAACTCTCGGAATTTCATTCTGACCCCTATATCAAAATCTCGCTTACCTACCGAAAATTGCCAAAATATTAACTTTGCCAATTCAAGCCTAAATCCACTACGAACCTTCAAAATTCATTCGGATTACGCTCCTAAGTCACAAATCACCTCCCAAAGCTAACAGAACCAACGGAACTCACATCCGAGCCCTCTAACACATAAGTCAACATCCGGTTGACTTTTCCTACTTAAACTCACTCTAAAGAGACTAAGTGTCTCAAACCTTACCAAATCCTTTCCGAACTCGATCCGACCAACTCGATACCACATAACACGGATAAACAAAGTATAACAAAGTAGAAATAGGGAAAATGGAGCGGTAACTCATGAGACGACTATCCAGGTTGTCACATCCTCCCTAACTTAAACAAACGTTCATCCTCGAACGAGTCAAGGAACATACCTGAAGCCTCAAACAGGTGAAGATATCTACTCCACATCTTCCGCTCGGTCTCCCAGGTAGCCTCCTCCATGGGCCGACCTCTCCACTGCACTTTCATTGAAGCTATATCCTTTGACCTAAACTTTCGAACCTGATGACCCAAAATAGCTACTGGCTCCACATCATAAGTCAAATCATCATCCAACTGAACTGTGCTGAAATCCAAAACATGAGACGGATCCCCAATATACTTCCGGAGCATAGAAACATGAAATACCGGAAGCACACTCGATAAGCTAGGTGGCAGAGCAAGCTCATAAGCCACCTCCCCAATCCTCCGAAGCATCTCAAAAGGCCCAATGAACCGAGGACTCAATTTCTCTTTCTTCCCAAATCTCATAACACCCTTTATGGGTGAAACCTTCAACAGACCTTCTAGCCAACCATGTAGGACACATCTCGAACCTTCCTATCAGCATAACTCTTTTGCCTTGACTACGTTGTACGAAGCCTCTCCTGAATCACCTTCACCTTCTACAAAGCATCTTACACCAAATCAGTCCCCAATAGCCTAGCCTTACCGGGCTCGTACCAACCAACTGGAGATCTATACCGCCTCCCATACAAAGCCTTATATGGAGCCATCTGAATACCCGACTGGTAGCTGTTGTTATAAGCAAACTCTGCAATCGGTAGAAACTGATCCCATAATCCTCTGAAATCAATGACACAAGCACGAAACATATCCTCCAATATCTAAATAGTGCGCTCGGACTGCCCGTCTATCTGAGGATGGAAAGCTATACCCAACTCTACCTGAGTACCCAACTCTCTCTGCACGGCCCTCCAAAACTGCGAAGTAAACTAAGTACCTCTATTTGAAATGATAGAAACTGGGACACCATGCAAATGAACGATCTCCCGGATATAGTTCCCTGCCAACCGCTCTGAAGAATAGGTAGTACATATGGGAATGAAGTATGCGGACTTGGTCAGCCAATCAACAATCACCCAAATAGCATCGAACTTCTTTAAAGTCCGTGGAAGTCCAACAACAAAGTTCATAGTGATCCTTTCCCACTTCCACTCGGGAATAACCATCTGCTAAAGCAAGTCACCCGGTCTCTGATGCTCATATTTCACCTGCTAACAATTGAGACACTGAGCTACAAATCCCATAGTGTCTTTCTTCATTCTTCTCCACCAATAGTGCTACCTCAAATCCTGATACATCTTCGCGACACCCGGATGAATGGAATACCGCGAGCTGTGGGCCTCCTCCAGAATCAACTCCCCAAGCCCATCCACATTAGGCACACAAATCCGGCCATGCATCCTCAACACCCCATCATCATCAATAGTCACATCTCTGTCATCATCATGCTGAACTCTGTCCTTAAGGACCAGCAAATGCGGGTCATCATACTGGCGCTCTCTGATGCGGTTATATAAGGAAGACCGAGAAACTATGCAAGCCAATACCCGACTGGGCTCCGAAATATCTAACCTCATAAACTGATAAGACAAGGCTTGAACATCAACTGCAAGAGGTCTCTCCCCAACTGAAATATATGTCAAACTCCCCATACTCACTGCCTTGCGGCTCAAAGCATCGGCCACCACATTGGCCTTTCCCGGATGGTACAATATAGTGATATCATAATCCTTAAGCAACTCCAACCATCTACGTTGCCTCAAATTAAGATCCTTTTGCTTGAACAAATGCTGAAGACTGCGATGATCAGTGAACACCTCACAAGATACGCCATACAAGTAATGCCTCCAAATCTTCAATGTGTGAACTATGACAACCAACTCCAAATCTTGAACGGGGTAGTTCTTCTCATGGGGCTTCAACTGACTAGAATCATAATCAATAACTCTACCCTCATGCATCAATACACAACCAATCCCAACCCTCGAAGTATCACAATACACGGTATATAAACCTGAAGCTGATGGCAAAACCAACACTGGAGCTGTGGTCAAAGCTGTCTTGAGCTTTCGAAGGCTCTCCTCACACTCGTCCGACCATACAAATAAAGCACCCTTTTAAGTCAACCTGGTCAAGGGCAATGCGATAGACGAGAATCCCTGAACAACCCGGCGATAATAGCCTGCCAAACCAAGAAAGCTGTGAATCTCTATAGCTAAGGACGGTCTGGGCCAACTCTAAACCACCTCTATCTTCTTCGGATCAACTTGAATACCCTCGCTGGACACCACGTGCCCCAAGAAAGCCACTGAACCGAGCCAGAACTCACATTTGGAGAATTTTGCATAAAGCTTCTCCTCCCTCAATCTCTGTAACACAACTCTCAAATGCTCTGCGTGCTCCTCCTGACTAAGCGAATACACCAAAATATCATCAATGAAGACTATGACAAACGAATCAAGGTAAGTCCGGAACACGCTGTTCATCAAATGCATGAACGTTGTTGGGGCATTGGTCAGCCCAAAAGACATCACCAAGAACTCATAATGACCATATCGGGTCCTAAAAGCCATCTTAGGAATATCTGAATCCCTGATCTTCAACTGGTGATAGCCCGAACGGAGATCAATCTTGGAGAATACTCTCGCTCCCTGAAGCTGGTCGAATAAATCATCAATGTGAGGCAAAGGATACTTGTTCTTAATTGTTACCTTGTTCAATTGCCTATAATCAATGCACATCCTCATTGTGCCATCCTTTTTCTTCATAAATAGAACCGGCGCACCCCGAGGTGACACACTAGGCCGAATAAACCCTTTTATCAAGGAGGTCCTGAAGCTGCTCCTTTAACTCCTTCAACTCCGCTGGTGCCATACGATATGGCAGAATAGAAATGGGTCGAGTTCCCGGCACCAGATCAATACCAAAATTAATTTCCCTATCCGGTGGCATGCCCGGCAGGTCTGCAGGAAACACATCTAGAAAATCCCTCACAATTGGGACAGAATCAATACTGGGAGCCTCAGCTCCAACATCCTTCACGAAGGCTAGATACGAAAGGCATCCCTTCCCAACCATACGCTGGGCTTTCAAGAATGAGATCACTCTGCTGGGAACATAATTGGTCAAGCCTCGCCACTCAATCTGTGGCACACCCGATATAGCCAATGTGATTGTCTTAGCTTGACAGTCCAGAATAGCATGACACGGAGATAGCCAATCCATGCCCAAAATGATATCTAAATCCACCATACATAATTGTAAAAGATCTACTCGGGTCTGGAGACCCCCAATAGTCACCACACACGACCGATACACATGGTCTACAACAATAGTATTGCCCACCGGAGTAGATACATGAACAGGTGAAACAAGAGACTCACGAGGCATATCCAAATAATGGACAAAGTATTATGACACATAAGAAAAGGTGGAACTGGGGTCAAATAATACAGAGGCATCTCTGTGGTAGACTGAAACAATACCTAAAATCATGGCATCTGAAGCGGCAACATCTGGTCTGCTTGGGAGGGCATAGAAACGAGTATGTCCACCACCTGATCGACCTCTCCCTCTAGGGCGTCCCCTAGCTACCTGACCTCCACCCCTAGCTGGCTGGGCGGGTTATAAAGTAACTGGAGCAGAAGTCGAGGGCTGACCCCTCTATTGAGACTGACCATCATGAAGACGAGGACACTGCCTCCTCATATGTCCAAACTCTCCACACTCATAACAACTCCCCAGTACTGGAGATGAGGACTGAAGGGAACCCCTAGCATCGGAATGACCAGTAGAAGGACCTGGCATGGAAGAACCCTGGACTGATAGAGCACGAGACGAGCTCTGAGCTGGAAGGGCACTAAGTGATGAGTGGCCCTGATGAGAACTATGAAATCCATGACCTGATGATGCTCCATGCTAACCTGGGCAAGCTGAATGAGCCTTCCTAAATGAACGGCCTCTGCCCTGCTGGAACTGACCCCTCGAAGGAGCACTGCTAAAGCTACCAGATCCCCGAGGCCTCTTGGCCTCCTTCTCCTCTCGCTCCTGCCGGCGAACTATCTCAATCTCGCAGGCGATATCAACAACCTCCTCAAAGGTAGCACCTGTCACCCTCTCCCTAGTCACGAGAATTCGAAGCTGGTACGTGAGGCCATCAACAAACCTCTTGATCCTCTCTCGGTCTGTGGGAACCATCCAAACTGCATGACGGGCTAACTCAGAGAACCGCATCTCATACTGCGTCACCGTCATCTCCCTCTGACGTAGCTGCTCAAACTGCCTGCACAGCTCCTCTCAAAGCTACTGTGGTATATACTTCTCCAGGAAGAGAATAGAGAACTACTGCCAAGTAAGGGGCACTGCACCAACAGGCTACACCTCTCATACACCTCCCACCAAGTGAAGGCATCCCCAGAAAACTGAAAGGTAGTAAATGCCACACCACTGGTCTCAAGAATCCCTGCTGCACGAAGCATTCTCTAGCACTTATCCAAGAAACCCTGGCCATCCTCGCCCTCTGCACCGCTGAATGTCGGAGGCTGGAGTCTACCAAACCTCTCAAGTCGACATTGCTCATCATCCGGCATAACTGGTACCACGAACTCTTGAGCTGGTGCAACCGGCTAGGTTGGAGGTGCCCCCGGTGTTTGGAGTCCCTGCACAACCTTCTTAGGTGTGTGAGAAACGGGAGTCTGGGTGCCTCCCCCGTCCTGAGAAGTAGTTGCAGCCGTAGTAACTGAAACCGCCTTAGCCAAACTGGTATACACTGATAAGATCTGAGCTAAAGCCTCCTGAAGGCCTGGAATCACAATAGGCACAGCCAGTGCCTGGGCTGGTACTGCTGTAGCATCCACAACTAGGACCTGATCGGGAACTGGGGTAGCTGGTGGATCTGCTGGTGCTGCTCTAGCTGCTCCGCCCCTGCCACAGCCTCGACCGCGACCTCGACCTCTGGTGGCCCCAGCTGGTGGAACTGGTGGTCGTCCACCCCGCCCGGTAGCTCGTGTCCTCACCATCTATGAGAGAATGGAATAGTAAAAGTTTAGTATTTGGATCAACAAGTTCGCACGACAAGAATTTCAAGAATATGAAGAATTTTCCTAAAGGTTCTGCAGCTTCTCGAGGATAAATACAGATGTCTCCGTACCGATCCGCGAGACTCTACTAAACCGGCTCATGACTCGCGAGACCTATGTAACCTAGGCTTTGATACCAACTTGTCACGAACCCAAACCGGTCGTGATGGCGCCTATCACATTACTAGGCAAGCCAACCAATCAACTAACCACGACCCATTTTCCTATAACATTTAAGCTATTTTCTAACACAAGTTTTAAATACTGAAGTCATTATAAGCGTTAAACAACAGAAATATGCGAAAGGTCAAAAATAACAATAACTACACAACCCCAACTATCTGGTGTCACGAGTCTAGGGCCTCTAATACAAGTCTGAATACATAATACATCAATAGTCTAGGAAATGCAGAAAGATAATAAGATAAGAGGGAGAGAACAGGGCTGCGGACGCCATCCAGCTACCTCAAAGTCTCCATCAAATACTGAAACAGCTGAAAGCCCTCACTCGGCTGCTCGGGCACCTGGATCTGCACACAAGGTGCAGGGACTAACATGAGTACGCCAACTCAGTAAGTAACTAGAGTAAATAAGGACTGAAAGCAGTGACAAGCAGTTCAAAAATACATAACTGGATAATCAACAGAATATCAGGTTATCTTTACAGTTAAAATCAGTTTTCGTTTCAAAATCACATTTCCAGTTTAAACATTTGGAATCAAATACTTAGCGGTATATCAAACATAGGCTTATTTAAAAGAAGAGTGAAATCAGTGAAAACATCATAACAAGGCCTCTCGGGTAAGGAATCACTCAGAATATGGCCCCTCGGGCAGCCTCTCAGTCACCCGTGACTCGACTCTCGTCACACAGTACTCACTCTCAACACTCGGCTCTTTAGTATCTCATAATAATAGAAATCATAGTAACCGCTGCGGCGTACAGCCCGATCTGTAATTTATAGTTGACTATGCCCACTAGGGGTGTATAGACTCCGGAGGGGCTCCTACAACCCAAGTGTCATATTGATGCGACGCGCAACCCGATCCAATATATATATCGTTGCGGCGTGTAGACCGATCCATGTAACTATCGCCTGCGGCGTGCAGCCCAATCCATAATATATACATATCATATCCTCACTATTAGGTTCTCAACCTCTCTCAGTCATTAACCTCACAGCCTCTCGGGCACAACAATAGAAATTAGGGAACTCAGCCCAAACAGTCCTCACAATTAGAAGTGAAACGATAAAACCAGTTTTAAACATTTAAACAGGTAAGACATGACTGAGGATATATTTTTAGCAAGTAATAGTGAGGGAAAATAGTCAAAATACCCTAAGGGTTTCTACAGGTTGGCACAAGGCCCCAAACAGGGCATACAGCCCATAATATAGTATAAATTTTCAAAATAAAGAATAACATAATATTTCCAATTCAAATACGCGGCTTAATAGTTGCTACGGGAAGGACCAAGTCACAATCCCTACCGGTGCATGCCCACACGCTTGTCACCTTGCTTGTGCATCACTGCGTTTATAAAAACAAGTCAAATACCGGAGTTTTGTACCCTTAGTTCCAGATTTACAATGGTTACTTACCTCAAAACCGGTGAAATACTACTCCTCGATGCCTTTGCCCCTCAAATCGTCCTCCACGCGTGTCTAATCTATCCAAAATCAGAAGGAGGACGTGAAAATATGCCAAGGGAATGAAGCCCAAGTGAAAACAATCGAAAAATACCAAAAATCCTGAAATTACCAAAACCCGGCCCCTGGGCCCACGTCTTTAAATCCAGAAATTTTTACACCAATAGATTCCTCGTCTCCCAACGAGTCTATTCATATCAAGAACACTAAAATCGGAGTCCAAATGACCCCTTAAATCCTCCTTAAAGGCCTCTTAAACTCAAGCCCTAATCCTAAATTTTTAGCCCTTAAACTCCACTAAAATCATGATTAAACAGTGGAAAAATGATCTTAATCCAAGTAATTAAGCTTAGGGAACTTACCTAACCGATATCCTTTGATTCCTCTTGGGTTTTTGCAAAAATTCACAAAGAAAGCAATATATTCCTTCTGCCCAGGGATTTTCGCATCTGCGACCATCCCACCGCTTCTGCGGTATTGCATATGTGGTCAAATTGCCGCTTCTGTGGTCCTTCACTTAAAAGCCCAAGCCGCTTTTGCGCTCAGTCTTCCGCACCTCCGACTCTGCAGGTGTGGTCCCCCACCGCATCTGCGGTCCCTGGGAAATTCTCAAAATCCGCTTATGCGGTTCCTCTCTCACACGTGCGGTGCTGAACCTGCGGTCCCCAATCCGCAGGTGCGGAAATACCAGAAATAGCAAAGTTCAGCAGCTGCAACAAGTCTCAAACCTATCCGTCAACCATCCGAAATTGCCCCGAGGCCCTCGGGACCTCAACCAAAGGCACAAACATATCCTAATACCTTATTCAAACTTGTTCCAATTATCATAACACCTCAAACAACATCAAATCTCCCAAAACACATCGGATTCAAGCCAAACTTTCTAAAATCTACTAAATTACGCTTTCAATCAAAAACCCAACCAAACCACGTCCGAATGACCTGAAATTATTCACACACATCCCAAATGACACAATAGAACTACTGCAACTCTCGGAATTCCATTCCGACCCCTATATCAAAATCTCGCCTACCAATCGGAAATCGCCAAAATATCATCTTCGCCAATTCAAGCCTAAATCTACTACGAACCTTCAAAATTCATTCGAATCACGCTCCTAAGTCACAAATCACCCCTTGAAGCTAACCGAACCATCGAAACTTACATCCGAGCCCTCTAACACATAAGTCAACATCCGATTGACTTTTCCAACTTAAACTCACTCTAAAGAGACTAAGTGTCTCAAATCTTACCAAATCCTTTCCGAACTCGATCCGACCAACTCGATACCACATAACACGGATAAACAAAGCATAACGAAGCAGAAATAGGGTAAACGGAGTGGTAACTCATGAGACGACTGTCCGGGTCGTCACACTAACAGTCTTGTTTAGTTGAATATTGTATTATATTCGTTTATGATAGACTCAATACCATAGGAATATATGGTTGATATATTATGGACAGACGGATAGTATTGTGGGGACATGCTATTTATATAAATGATCTGGTCAACTAGCAATCATAGATAATTTGGATTAACAGGTGTAATCACGAACTCAATAGGAATGATAAACCGACCACAACCCTGGAATTTATATCTCCCTTGGTTACGTAATTTCGCAATAGTTGTTGCAATAGAAAAGTTAAACTTTTGACCGTCTTGGACATTAAATTGATTTTAGTTTACTTAGTTAACGGTTAATCTAAGTCTCTATGGGTTCGACATCCGACTTTCGAGTCACTTTATTACTTGACGGCCACGTATACTTGTGTGTGCTTAGGGAACCAATGAGTTTTTGGCTCCATTGCCAGGACTTAGTTATTAATTGTTTATTTAAGTTTAGCATTTTATTGATTTCTGTTCAAGTTTTAAATTTTCCTATTTATTTATTTTTCTAGATTAGACTTTTATTCTTATTTTTATGGGTTTTGTTTTTGTAAATATTTTTATTTTTTTTAACAACTTGGTTTTTCTCTTTGTGTGTTCATAGTTCTTCCAACATGACATCCTGGGATGAAATATCTGGAGGTAAAGTTATTGATGAAGACGCTTGGTTGACGGAAGACTTTTATGACCCGTCTTTGGGCTTGTCATGATCTGACCTCTTGGAAGTCTGAATTTGAATATGGGAGTAAGGGTTGGTATTTTGACGAATATTATCGATTAAGGGAATATGCGAAATGACATTGTTTATTAAAAACATTGGTGAATGACTGGTCTAAGGAGAGAGTTGATTTTCTACAAGAAATTGACAGGTTTGGCTGGGCTATACGTAACTTAGATGCAGATTTAAGTGCAAAGGTTGATGTGTGTAATGTCCAACAATTTAATGATAAGTTGTTTAATGACATCAAAATCCACTACTAAAAAGTAAATGAACACGGTCACAGGAAAAATAATATACCCAATTATGAGTTGAGATCGAATCCCACAGAGAACAATATGTAGGCGATTAGGCATGTAAGAGAATTATCACTTATTATGCTAAGCCAAACACTTAGAAAAGTTTTGAGAAATTATTTATAACTAATTGTGAAAATGTAAATTAACCTAGAAAGCAAGTAAAATGATCAATGGCTACAAGCATGGATGCACGGGAAATTACACTCAAGTAACAATCCAATGTATTTCACGATTTTATAAAATATGAGTGAGTCTATGTTTTCTATATTACCTTCTTCCGAAGACTAACAAGACTTCATAATTGAATTATCTCTATAACAATTAAGAGATTAAGCACACCTGATTATGGATACCAGTAGTTCAATCCTATTCCTAGGTAAAATCTATAAAATGAGGGTTAAAGCTTCAAGTTCTTGTTAATCTTTCTCAATCCCATATTATCTTTCCCAAAATTAATTCGAAGTAAATGGGTGAGTCCTAGGGTTAGCTAATCCCTTTGGAAACATTAAATAACAAGAATAATTAAAGAAATAATAATCACTTCATAATGAATAAAAATCGTTCAATACATAAGCACAACAAGATATTTAATCCACACTTTAAATATGAATATTCTCACAAGTAAGATTCAAGTGTCAGAATAAATACTGCACACTTAGATATTTAATACAAAGCAAGAAAATGAATAAATGAACATAAATGGGTAAAATATTCTCAACCAAAAGCTTTAGATCTTCAAGACTCAAGTGTGTGTGCAAGAACCATAGCTCCAAACTTGTCTTCTCTAGTCCAAGGACTGATAAATAAGCTAAAGATTTCCAAAGATCTGTTTCCAATAAGCTAGGTCGTGTATTTGTAGGTTTGGAATGGAGAAAATGTAAAATGCCAACACTATCCTCAGCTGAAGCCCGTTGATCGCACTTGCGGAATAATCCACGCAGGAGCAGTTACACAGATGCGTATAGAAGCTCGCAGAAGCGAGGTTTGATGGAAACAAGGTACACCGCAGAAGCAGAAATTCACGCGCAGAAGCGTGAACGCAGATGCGAACCCCAAACGCAGATGTGGTAATTCAATCGCAGAAGCGGTTTATCCCTTCCAGGGTTTCTTCTGCAAATGCGGACCATTTCCTCGCAGATGCGAGGTTGCAAAAATGCACACTGTTCCGCAGATGCGGAATCACTGAAGGAATTCGCACTTGTTTTACTCTTTTTAGTTCAATTCCACTTCAATTGTATTCAACTCTCTTCATGGCATCATTTACCTGAAAATCTAGCAATACACAACCATAAATAACCTCATATCATAATTAACGGATACAAAAACTAAAGAAAAGAGACTAAAATAAATGATAAAATCACCACTCATCAACACCCCTGACTTAAAGTTTTTGCTTGTCCTCAAGCAAATCAAAACCAACAATTCAATGAGATTCTACCATTTAAAGCACAAGTAGCATTGCTATCATTTACAAATCACATTCTCCAATTAAGCACCATACTTATGGATTTGGTTGGTATTAATAATTAGGCTCAAGCACGTGAATCTCAACCAAATAACCCCCTCATTTAAAAATGACTTTAAGAATGCAATGAAGCTTCAAAATAATCAAGTGACAACAAACTAAGCCTCAAGAAGTGACTCAAAAGCACTAGTCTACTACATATGCTCAATTTACTCAATTCGAATAATATTAACGTCACCAATCCATCATAATCCATGTGCCCTTACAAGAAAGAAAGTCTCAAAGTCACCATATTTACAATAACAACACAAGGGACAAATGCACAAAGACACTCACCCTCAACAAAGAATTTCAAGTGTTAGAAAATATCATGCCATAAGCTTGCCCTTATTTTAATTCGTAGCCTATTCAAGAATATTCGGTTAGAGATCCCATAAGGACTTTTTAAGCTTGCAATGTAGGGTTAGGGAAGGGTAGGATAAGTGACTACCCCCCCCCCCCATTAAATACTACTTACGTTTGTCATTCTTTTTGCATTATGCTTCTTTTAAACCACATAGCTCTTATTGACATCTTGTTACCAAAATAGAACCACCATAAAGGACCTCTCTAATTTTTTCAAGATTCCATACTTGTTTTTTTATACAACTATTTTCTTTTGGAGCTTGAGTATCTTCATATAAACAACTTGAAGCAAAAATTTGATACACTTAAATTATACTTAAATAAATAGTGTAAGGCGGTTGGTGTCAAATATAATAACCCAACAAGGTTGGGGTCAAATCTCACAGGGAATAGGTGTGAAAAGGTTACTTGAGTAGTGTGAAGCTTGACTTAAGTCATAATTCTACTATGTTAGCTTAAAAAGTGAATGTTGTAATTGTGAATTAACAAGTTAACTATTTTGTAATGAGAGTGTAATTAATTTGATTAAGAAAACCAAGGTTGTGTCCCCATCAATAGAATAAATGGAAGGTCCTTTGATATGCAAATGGTTCCTAAATGACTACCCAATATTTCCCAATAGTTAGGTAGTATTTCCTCTTTATGATTTTCCCAAATATAAAAGATGAGTTGCAATTAAGAACAACTAATTTATTCCAAATAGAATTCACTTATTCCTAAGTGATTCTATTAAACAAGGTTTAAAGCCTTGAGTTTTTGTTATTCAATTCTACCAAACTCTAACCCACTTTTCCAAGTAAAGATAGAGTGAAATGGCATTAGTCAATATTTGCAATCATCAACATTAAATGAAGCATGAGAAATGAATAAATACCAACCAACCATATATATAGATATATACATATATATATTCAATAATAAACACTCATTAACATTACAGCCATTTAGGGTCCACAACCTTAGTATTTAAAACTAGCTACTCATACTAGAATCCAATAACAAAGCAATAAATAAAGTCATAAAGCTTACAAAGATGACAAGATTCTCTTCTTCAAAAGCTTCCAAAATAATAGATTATTCAATGCCTCCTTTTTCAGACAAAATGTCCCACAAAAATCCTAGTTATTCTATTTATAATGGGCTAATAGTCGGGGTCAAAATATTACAAAAATACCCCGACAGATCACATCTGTGACCGCAGCACAGGCCGCAGAACACTTTTGCGGCCCGCATAACTACAATTTCATCGCATACTTGAATGTCCAGTTGCCTAGTTTTCCATCATAGATCCATTATGCGATCCGCACATTGACTTCGCGATCTCATTTGATGTCGCAGAATTGATCTCGCAGAAACTCTTTTTGCACTTCTACGGTCATTATGCAGTCCGCACAAGCATTATGCCACTGTAAAATTTATCGCAAAATCTATTCAAAAGTTAGGTTTATTTACTTCACTCTGCGGTTGGTGTGTGGCCCGCACATCACTTTTACGGTCGCAAACCTACCGCATTTTTGCCCTTCTATGGGGTTTTGTCATCTTTTCATTGTTCTTGGTTCTTCAAGTCTAGTTTGCTGCAAAACATCAAAACTACATAAGAATTGACTTAAAATGCTTTAAAAGACGAGCTACAACCTATGTAATTAGTATCAAAAGTGTTGTAATTCTACGACATATCAACACCCCCAACTTAGACTCTTGCTTGTCCTCAATCAACTAAAACCAAGTCATTCTATCACATACTAATCTATTTCCGATAAATCGCAAAGCAGTAGTGACTATGGATGGTGCTGACTATTAGCTAAACAAGCATGTATCTTCTTTTATTCACCCTTATTGGAAGACAAATATCATTTAGCAATTCGAATAATCAATTTGGAAACTTCGAGCCTCAAAAGCAAAGACAGAATGTTACCCACAGCTAGGCATGCACTTTTATCCTACTTCAAGAAACCTAGCTTCTGCTAAAGAAAATCCCTAACTCAACAAGTATGTAAAGGGGATACAATCAAACACTCTTGCACTCAGAAAGAAAGTTAAATGCTACAAGTATCAGTCCATATGCTCGCCCTTATTTTAACTCATTGTTATCTCAGGGACGATTGGTTGTAGATCACAAAGGACTTTTTACAGGTTATAGTGTAGGCTTCGAAATGGGTTGGACAAATATTTGGGAATATAGTGATTGTATCCTCCTTGAACTCTACATACACTTTGCTTTTTTATAATATAGCCCTTATTGACCTCTAGTTACCGACTTAGAACCACCTTAACGTATTTCTTCATTTTTCATAAGACTCCACACACACACACATACACACACACACACACACATAAATACATAAAGATGTTTTTTTATGACGTTGATTTTGACGTGGATTTGGACGTCACAGATGTTTGGAGCTTGACTATCTACATATACACAATTTTGAGGTATTTGCTTCCACACAATGTACCACCTTACCAATTTTCAATTAACACCGACACACCCAACTTAGGCTTTTAGCCTCATTTTTAATTGTTCAAGGAAGGACGAGTTCAAAAGAGAGAATTATTTTACAACGGGGTAAATGTTTTTAATGTAATAGCCAAATGAAAGGTTGAAGGCTCAACGGGGGTAACTAGGATAATAGATGCACCAAGGAGGTCAATTTGGTCAAAAATTAGTTAGCAATCATAAAGAGAGCCTAAGATCATTTCAACACTAATCATCAACCTGAGAATTTGCATTGAGAAACCAACCAGGCAAGTTCTAGACATTACAAGTTACGCACATGCATTATTTACACAAATTCTCACCCACTCACAATGCATGAACTATTCGACTCGGCATAACTTCATCCCTCAAGTGAATACAAGGTAACTCAAAGCTTCAACACATGATTTTTGAAATTCTAGGTAAGCACAAAGTCAAAGAGCGGGCCTCGATTTCATAAGAATGACTAATCATTTATTTACAACATTTGAAGCGTGCAATTTATTCAACAAAAACTTATTACATGCTTGAAACTTGAACAAAAACACCAAGCAAGTCAAAACGTTTTGTGCTACAACCATGGTTCTACTATTACACCCTTTGAAAAGAACCCAACGAAGAAAAACCAAGGGGAATTCATTGCTATATACAACACTACAACACTGCACTATTAAGGTAAAGAGTTTATATACAAGTTTCAAAAATTGATTACTCCACCTCAACCAAAGAGCAAGCATTGTCCCCAATGCATTGAGAAAGTAAGAGCAAAGTTTAGGGGCTTCCTGGGGCGCACTAGGTGTTTGTAGTGCTGGGAGCTAACAGTGTGGAGGCATTCAGTGGATCCTCTGACTGGACAGTAGATGGAGCCTCCGAGGTGGGTGTGGGGTCAGAAGCTGACACCGTGGAGGCAATGGGTGGAACCTCTGACTGTGTAGTGGTAGTGGTACCTGAGACCAGAATAGGAAGCTCCGCCTGTTGCAAAGCTGGGTCTTGGACCTGTGAGCTGCTAGCCTCACCCACTGATGGCTTTGTGGTCTTGGGAGTGGCTTTTGGCGACCATATCTGCAAGGGAATGTCAAATGGTTGTCTGCACATCTACTTTCTCTTCACCCGGTGTATCTGTAGAAACAATAATTTGTTTGCCTTTGTTGTCCGGCTGAGCATCGTCCTCCTCAAGTAACCCCTTCTCATCAGTTTCCTCTTCATCAATTTCCTCCTCAAACCCTCCGGATTCTTCTTCTTCTAAATGATCATCAATGTGAACAACAGAGCCCGGAGCTTGAGAAGCCTTAGTACCATGGACCACCTAAACTTTCATGAGGTTTGTGAAATCAAGGTTAAGGCTTGGAATGTGGGATGAACCAGTGCCTTTCTGTGATCACCCAAAGGGTCATCTTGTATTTTAGAATCCGAATTCGGGTTCCGAGGCCTTGAAAACCTCATTTTCCTTCTCCTCAATTTGCATGCACAGTTCGGGTAAGTTTCCGAAAAGCTTTTATGTGAAATGTAAGAAAAATATTGAATTTGGCCTTTAAAATTGATTAAAGTTGACTTCGGTCAACATTTTTGGTAAACGAACCTGGACCCAAGATTTGACGGTCCCGTAGGGTCTGTAGTAAAATATGAGACTTGGGTGTATGCCCAGAATCAAATTCCGAGGTCCCTAGCTCGAGAAAGGAATTTTTAAAGAAAATTATTTGCTAGAAAATATAAGGACTTTTGGAAGTGAAATGGTGTGTGATCTTGATGGTATCGGGGCCATATTTTGGTTCCGGAGCCCAGTATAGGTTTAATATAATATTTAAGTCGTATTTGTGAAATTTGGTAAGAATCGGAGTTGATTTAACGTGATTCGGACGTTCGGTTGTGAAAATAGTAAATTTGAAGTGTTCTTGAGGAAAATCATGAGTTGGAGGTTAAATTCGTAGTTGTTGATGTTATTTTGATGATTTGATCGCACGAGCAAGTCCGTATGGTATTTTTAGACTTGTGTGCATGTTTGGTTTGGATCCCCGAGGGCTCGGGTGAGTTTTGGATAGGCCACAGAGTGATTAGAACTTAAGAAAACTCAGTTGTGCATCTAGTGTTTTGCACAGGCATCTGATCTCGCGAATGCGAGATCAGGCTTCCCAAATGCGAAGTCTGCCAGCCTGGAAAATGCGACAATATTGTCGCAAATGCGAAGAAGACCTGGGAAGACCAACCTCGCAAATACAAAGCTTTGGTCGGAATTGAGAAGGCCCCAGAAGTCGCAAATGCGACATATGTGTCGCAAATGCGAAGGCAGCAGTAAATTCAAAGGGTTCGCAATTGCAAACCCCTGATCGCATTTGTGATAACTGCAGGCTATTAAGTGAGATTTTAGAGGGAATTTTCACTTCATTCTTCAAAATTTCAAAACCTAAACTCCAAATGGCGATTTTCCTAGAGCAAGTTCTTCCCCAAATCATAGGTAAATGAATCTTAACTCTTTTTCTTCAATCTATTTCATCTTTTTTACATGATTTCACTTCAAAATCTAGGGTTTTTCATGGGAAATTGGGTGTTCTTGGGTAGAAATTAGGATTTTTGAATGTTGGGGATTTGGACCTAAATTTGAGGTCGGATTTCAAAACCAATTGCATATTTGAGTTCATGGATGAATGGGTAATCAGGTTTTGGTTCGAACTTCGAGTTTTGACTAAGCAAGCCCGGAGTCGATTTTTGACTTTTTGGGGAAAACATTGGGAAATCTATATTCATGCACTAGAATTGGTTTATCTGGCATTTATTGATGTTATTAAGTAAATTATGACTAGATACAAGCGGATTGGAAGTGGAACCGAGAGGTAAAGCGATAATTGAAGTTTGATTTTGTCTGTGGAATTGAGGTAAGCATTCGGTCTAACCTTAGCTTGAGGGAATAGGTGTTGTGGTCTTATTTGCTACATGTTAGTGTTGAGTATGAAATATAGGTGTGGTGACAAGTATCTATACGTTGGTGTCAAGCATGCAAGTAAGTCTTATACTATGACTGTTGTGACTCTTATTATGTACTGTTTATGCTTAAATTGATGATTACCCATGTTGAACAAGACTTATGATAGTTTCTTGGTAATTGACCATTGTTGAGTATTGACTCAAGTGAGACTTATTTCGTGGAGTTAACTGTTGAAATGAGATTGGTTATAGCTGATTCCCTTGTCGGGCTGTTATTGTTTCTATTATTGATTCCCTTACCGGGACACATTGTTTCTATTATTTGGGTGAGGAAGAGTGTAAAGCACATGAAAGGTGATGTCGTGCATGATATTGTGAGTGAGTGTTAATGCACGAAGGGTGATGTCGTGTCGATATTGTGAGTGTTAATGCATGAAGGGTGATGTCGTGCCGAAATTGTGAGAGTTAATGCACGAAGGGAGATGTCGTGCCATGATTATGAGAGTTAATGCACGAAGGATGATGTCGTGCCATTTCTGTTGTTTCTTATGGTGAGAACAAGAGTAAAAGCACGAAGGGTGATGACGTGCACATGTTACTGTTTCATTATTCCTGTTGATACAAATATGGTATTCATTATGCTTCTCTATTGAATTACGGTTAGAATTTGATATTTCCCGCAACATGTTCCCCTTCCCATCTTTATTTGTTATTTCCTATTATTATTTTTATGTTCGTATATGATTTAACTACACAAGTTTATATGGTTTTCGTATCCTAGCCTCGTCACTACTTCGCTGAGGTTAGGCTCGACACTTACCAGTACATGGGATCGGTTGTACTGATACTGCACTCTGCACTTTTGTACAGATTTTGGTGTTGGACCTTGTGAGTAACTTGAGGTAACTTCCTTCAGTCCATGGAGACAAAAGTAGATCTGTTGGCGTTCGTAGAGCCTGAAGTCGCCTTTCCCCGTTTTAGTTTTCTGTTGTCTCTTCTATTTCGAGAACAATTGTACTTTTTTCAGACTTATATTTGTAGTAAATCTTAGTCGTTCGTGGATTGTGACACCAGATCTATAGGGTAGTTATGTACTTGAGTTGTGGCACTGTTATATCATTTCCACATTTCTTAATTATCTTGTTTTAACTAATATTTGTTCCTATTTGAATTAATAATAATGGTAGTAAAACTGTAATTGTCGGCTTGCCTAGATTTCACGAGTAGGCGCCATCACGATCCCCGAAGGTGGGAAAATTTGGGTCGTCACACCTTCTCCCCTGCCTCCGGAAGAAAGGAGGTCAAGTCAAACTCTAGGTTTTGCATCTTATGCAGCTCTGACTTTGGCTCAGCTACATCCTTTTGGAGTTGAGGCATGTCTCCAGCTCCACCTTGCTCAACCTTCTCAAGGCGAACTTCCAAATGCTTGAGTCGACCCTCAAATGATAGATATTGTTTTTGAAATCTGTTACTAAGGCTTGAATCAGGGCTAAAGCTTGATGGATAAGAGATGGAAGTTCCCTGGCCAATTTGTATACCTTGGAATTTGCATGTTGTGCCAGTAGACCAAGCTTGGCGAGTGCAGGCAGTGAGACAGGTGATGCTGCAATGGCTGGTTTGGGAGTGAATGTGGAAGTAGCTGGTGCTGCTGAAGTATCTGACACTGATGAGGCATCAGGTGCTGTTGAGGCTGGAGGGGCAGTGAGTGATTGCTCTGGTGGATCTTCGACCACTTTATCTGCAGCATCATTGATCCGGGTGATGTCAATATCTTGAACAGCTTTTGCTATGAGGTCATGTCTGGAGAAAGGAGGAATACTCCCAGCTTTACACAAAGCATGGATTAAGCATGGAAAAGGAGCGAAGTTTCTTTCTAGTTTGCCCGGATCCCAATCTCACGGTATATAATCTCTCCCACATCAATCTTGATACCCGACACAATGCAAGCAATGAGCATCGTCTTCTCGATACTTATATTAGTTTCATTTCTCGAGGGCATTATACAGGAACAGATAAAACTTATCCAATAACGACCCTCTTGGGTAAGATCCCTCTTATTGAATCCTTTGGCGCGGAGCAATCCAGGATGAGTTCCCTTGGCTATAACAGAGGCTACCCAAACACACTCGGGTTCCTTATTTTTAAGCTTTTCATCAAATTCTGCCATGCATGGCTTCCATTCCTCAAAATATACATCATTGATTGATCCAGCATCACAGAGTATTTCAACTCCTCGAACTAAAACAGAATCCAGGAATCTACGGTTTTTCTTTTGTTCTGCGTTCCTAGATGCAACATAGACAACATAAATTCCCGAACAAGTGTCTTGTTGTATTCTCTCGGAACTTGAGTGAAGGATTCCCAGCCCTTCTTTTTTATGCTTTCTAGCACATGGGGGTAGTGTTCATTAAGACCGTTCAGGCCTAGCTATTTCTCTTCAAGGATTTTTCTTTTTCCCAAACCATCTCTGTACAGAGTCCAAGAGCCGGAAACTCCAAACCTGAGATCTTCACCACTTTTTTGGCGTGCTTCGGCATGGAGGTCAACTGGTGGAACAAGATCAGTCTGTGCCTCCCACTCTTCTACTGGGAGGAATGCTCAGATATATTGCTGGCGATGTCAGGCCATTTGTGTTTGGATTTTTGTGATTACGGGCTTAGAGTAGTAGCCCATTTCTTTGCTCGAGCGGGAGGTTGTCGCGATGCTAGGGATTTCTTTGGTGCCATTCCTGTCAAGTAATCAATGAGTGACTAGGTGGTATGACATGGACAACATATAAAAAATGAAAAACAAAGGCCTTTCTGCGACCAGTTATGCGATCGCATAACAACTCTACGGGCCGCAGTACCCATCGCATAATACAACACTCAAAAACCAAACAAGTTTTGCGGTCAATAGAAGTGGCTGCATAACAACTTATGCGACCGCATATCGGCGCACGAATTATGCCAAGGATGTACGACCCGATCAAAATATACATATACATAAACTGTGTGCACTATTGAGGGTCGAACGACATGAACCATAGATGCATCTATTAACCTGCCAAGGCAGACGGCCCGCTCCCATAAGAATAGTGGAAAAGTTACCCCGCCCGTGGAAAAGTACTTGCGACGCGGTTAAATATAAATTTCTCAAGTTACCATAACATCCGTCAATTCTTTCCAAAATACAACTGGTAATGACTACGACCTGGGGCTCCGGCTCCTGATCAATTGTGGATGTCGTACGTGTCCTCATCATCTGCAAGAGACGAGCGCAAAACATAACACGAATTTGATGCTCACCAGCCAAATATACTATAGTTTAATTATCGTCTCCACATGGATTGGATTTAAATAATGTTCAAGTAATTTCCAATTTAACGCTATTCAAGATGATTAACACTTTAATTGGGGTGTTCATGAACTAAAATTAAAGCAAGAAACGATTGATTACAGAAAACTAAAGGGTAATGAAATGGGTTATTATCAAGATGAAGAATAAGGATTTTGACATGATGGATGCGAGACTGCTATTCTGGATATGACATTGTTATATTTCACTCTTGAGATTCTATCGATTCTCACGAATTCAATAGGTGATAAACTTATACTTTCGATTCACATTCCTCTCTCGATTAAATCTAAATCTCTTTCAAATAAACTAATGTGAAGTGCGGCGAAACTTGCAAGAATTTATCTGTAGGAATGATCTAAGAGAAACTTCTTGCGAATATTTCTCAATCTTAATTTAAACTGTAACTCAAAAAGCTCTCTCGATTACTTCAAAGAATCACCAAAATAAATTAAGGCATATGCTGCAATGATATTCAATAAGATGTTCCTCTTTTGATTAAACACTATAAAGAATAAAATCACAACTAATATTAAAGCTCCTCCAATAAACTCAAGCAATTAAATAATATTCAAATCCACAACAACAGCCAAGTCACCAAATTATGTCAAAGTCATCACAAATAGAATTAAAGAGTAAGAAAACATCAATTTAACGTTACAATCCAAACTCCCACATTGAATTAATGGAAAGATGATGAAATATTGTGTCTTGTAGCCTCCAATGCTCTCCAAAAGCTTCCAAGGTCAAAAGTCCTCTAAAAATTGTGTTTTGGTGTATTTATACTATCTAGGAATGAGCCCAGACGAAACTATCATTTCCAAGCCGAAGTAGGAGAAATACTTTGTAAATTTTGCACATGCACGACACATGGCGCGCCGCCCTACGCAGTGCGCCTGTGGAGAAGTTCAAAGAGTTTATTTTTACACTCTGTAGGAATTTTACACTAGTGCCTCGCGGCGCATGGCGCAGCACGGTACTACATTTTGTCCAAAGTAATCTCTTTTTCTCACTTTTTGACTTCTAGAGTTAGTCCTCGACACGTGATCTCGGCTTAATTTCTTGGCTTCTACTCAGACTTCAAAGGTCCAAATCATCCATTTTAGCTCCAAACTTGTTTCTCCACTCGAAATCACATCCTACATAACATAACACACGTAATAAGTACAAAGTATTAGCAGTTAGGCTCAAATATAATCAAATTGTAGTAACTCGAGTGCAAAATGTAGCTAAAACACGAACTCCTAGACTACCATCAATACCCCACACTTAAAACACTGCTCGTCCTCAAGTAAAACTACATTTCACATAGAGACGACATTTCATCAAACAACTTCCCTAACCCATCATGCCAAGAATATTTAAAATAGACTAAGCACCCTATCGTAACATCTTAGCCTCAAGACTCGACTCACAAGCGCTACGTATTTTTCACAACCTGCTCACTTACTCTAATATAGAGGCCAGAGTCATTACCTTTCCTTCGCAAGTCATATGCCTTCACACCAAAAATAGAGAGTAGTTCCATACACAATAAATTTAAGAACCGATGGGAACTCAAGATAGACGGAATTCACTTGCTCTTAGAATAAAATTCATGTGCTATAGAGGACGTACCATATGTTGGTCCGTAGTGTAATACTCTACTAATTGAGCTCATTCAGTCAAAGATCAAGTATGACTTTAATTTGGTTGTAATATAGGCTACGAGACAAGTAGGATACAATTTGGATAATAGAGGTTATACCTCCCTGAGCACTTTAATACATACACTTTCACAAATTCAAATCCCACATTTATGTTGAACCAAACCCCAACTTTCACATCATAGTAACACCAAGCTCCCAATTTCTTTAAGCACAGACAAAACAAGATTTATCACTAGCAAGGAATTTTTTTTTTATAATATATACCGCGTCAACTTTTTTTCTAAGTCCTGAATTTCTTTTCTCTTGTTTTGTTTTCCAATTCCCTATAAGTGGATCTCACAATTTTTCAAACAATGCACCTTCTCCTTTTCTATAGTTCCATTCAAAAATCCAACCATACCTCCACTTAGCTTTTAACAAGCTTTTAAATATATCAAGTGATCAAGAGAGGTAAAAAGTTCAAACAAATAGTCAATTCAAACAAAATGGATTAGGCTTGTTGTGTGGTTGCCAAAAAAGTAGTATTACATGCTCAAATGGACTGACTAGTATACACAACAATTAGGCTAGTCATAAACATATAATTGGCTCAACAACAAAATGATTATATCACTTCCTAGATTGAACAAGACTACTATTTTGCTTTGCAAACACACGGGGCAAGTTCAAGACATCAACTGACATGTCCTCTACCCCACACTTTAAATTGTGGCATGTCCCCATGACACACAAATAAAAAGCAAGAGGTAAAGAAAACTCCCTTAATTCAACTAGTCGGGGTATGAATCGAATTCGAATTCTCTTTTGCACGCCCAACCCAGTGCACACATCCATGCTCAGAGCTTATTTTAGGACTTCTTTAGGTACACCCCACACTTGTTAGTTTCACTCTTTCCAGTTTGCTCCTTTGGGGCCCCCATTGTTCATTCCATCTTGCAAACCACCCTTTTTTCCCCCACTCTGAGCATGAGCTGCATTATTTGAGTGTACAGAATTGCTCTGCTAGTAGAGAAGAAGGGTATCCCTAGAATTAGAGGGACCTCCCTATTCTCCTCCATGTTCACCACAATGAATTCCACAAGGAACACAAATTGGTCCACCCAAACTAGCACATCCTCAATTGTTCCTTTAGGTATGATTGTGGTCTAATCCGCCAACTGTAAGGACACAGGTATCGACCTGATTTCTCCAATATCTCCCTCTAATTTCTTGAAAATAGACAGAGGCATAATATTAATAGAAGTACATGAGTCACACAAAGATTTTTCAAACTTAGTACTTCCTAAAGAGCAAGGTATAGTAACTCCCTGGATCTCCACACTTTTGAGGGGCTTGTTTTGCAGAATGTCACTACATGCTCTGTGATCTTGACAATTGATGTCTGTTCCACTTTTCACTTTTTGGACAATATCTCCTTCAAAAATTAGCATAAGCTGGCATCTGTGAAAGCACCTCTGTGAAAAGTATATTCACATGCACCTGCTTGAGTACTTCTAGAAAGCACCAAAATTGTTTGTCCAACTTCTCTCTTCTCTGCTTTTGCTGGAAAGATAGAGCAGGAATATATTTACTTTCTTCAGTCTCCTCATTTATTGTATTCTCATATTTCTTCTTTTTTTGAGCTCTAGTCTTCCCCTTCTTCTGCAAATAATCATTTACCGTCCCTGCACCTTCGTGAATGTTGTCATTTTTCTGCTCCTCCACAATCTCTACATGTCTTTAAATCAGCTCATTCCTTTGTTTTGCCCTAGGATCCTCTAATACGTGCCCACTCCTCAAAAACACTGCATTTATTGTCTCTTTTAGATTTCCTTCAGTATCCGTAGGGAGAGTTCCTGGAACTTTCTCAGATAATAGATTAGCTAGTTTCCCTATCCGTCTTTTCAAGTTTTGAATGGTCATGCCCTATTCTCTGATAGTTGTGTCATGGGTTTCAAGCCTCTCATCTGTCTTAATAATAAAGGCCTTCATCAGATATTCTATGCTAGACTGATTAGACTGTGGAGGATGATATTGATGTTTATTTATTTTGAAAACCCAAAGCTCCCTTTCCCTAGGTTCTGGAGTTATTTTGCTGCCATGCGTTTGCACTACCACATGGTAAACTCCAAGAAAAACCTTTGGTATTTATGCCCCTTGGAGTTAAAATTGTTGTCACTTTGGTAGTTGCCTCTGTCAAAGCTCCCCACGACATTTACTACTTCATCTAAAGTTTGACACTCATGTGTAGGGTGTCCCATTTCACAAAAGTCACATGCTGCTTACGGCTCACTTTGTACATTGGACAATGTTGAATTTCCTATTTTTCTGTCCATGGTGTCTAGTTGGACTTGCACTGATGTGTTAGAGTCTACCTAGTGAATCACAGCTGAATATTGTCTATCATTACTCTCATCAGGCCATTGGTTAGCATCTTCAGAGAGCTCATCAAGAATTGCAATAATCTCCTCAGGAGTCTTTTTCATTAAAGGACCTCCAACTACAGTACTCAGAGTTCGTCGTGAGGAAGGTGTTAGTCCATCCCAAAAGTCCCGGAGTTGCATCCACAATTCGATTCTATTGTTCTGACACTTTTTCACTATCTCTTTAAATCTTTCCCAAGCTTTGAAGACCATTTCAGCATCCTTCTGGCAAAAATTGTGGATTTCCCTTCTGAATTTCACTATTTTTGTAGATGAGAAGTATTTGTCAAGAAATATTTTAGTCATATCTTCCCATGTTCTGATCAACCCAGTTGGCAAGCTTAGAAGTAAGTGCTTTGCATCATCCTTCAGTGAAAATGGGAATGCCCTTAAGTAGACTGCATCTTTTGACACTCTGTTGTACTGGAAGGTGTTCATGATTTCATCAAAGTCCATCAAGTGAGTGTTCGGATCTTCATTCACACTCCCTCTGAAGACATAGTTGTTCTGGATGGTTTGAAGCAAGCCTTATTTCAACTCAAAATTATTTGCTGCTACAGGCGGAGGACTGACACTTGACAATCCCTAATTGTAGACTAGTATGGCATAATTACCCAATGCTCTACTAGGCCTAGGTACCATATTTTCGAACTGGTCTTGAACCAAGGGTCGGTTTAGATTGAGTCTTCGACCCCCATCATCTTCTATAGTCTCCTCATCAACTCAATGGGTTGCCTTAGCAGTTTCCCGTGCGGCTGCTTTCTGTTGGCTGCTTCCCGTACAGCCAAATCAACTACCTACTCACCATTTTTAGCCATGTTCTCTAAGTTTGAAGATTTCCCCAAGAAGTTTTCGATGAATTTTTTCTCTTTTCTCAATTGTCGCAGGTGTTTTTCCAACTCTGGTTTGTAGGGTGTTACTTCTTTTGAAGAAGATCGAGTCATACACCAACGAACTTAATCTGTTTCCTACTCACAGAAGAGAAAATCATGAAGAATAAAATAAAATAGATTCCTGAATTAGCACCAAAAACTATTTTGAATATTATTGATTGCCAATCCCCAGCAATAACGCCAAAATTTGACGAGCGTAAAATACAACACGAAATTGATGCTCTCTAGCCAAAGATAGTATAGCTTAATTATCGTCTCCACAGGGATTGGATTTAAATAATGTTCAAGTAATTTCCGCTTTAACGCTATTCAAGATGATTAACACTTTAATTGGGGTGTTTATGAACTAAAATTAACTACTAAAATTAAAGCAAGAAACAATTGACATAGAAAACTACAGAGTAAAGCAATGAGTTATTATCAAGACGAAGAATAAGAGTTTTGACATGATGGGTGCGAGACTGTTATTCTTGATATGACATTTTTATATTTCACTCTTGAGGTATCGATTCTCACGAATTTAATAGGTGATTAGCTTATACTTCCGAGTCAGACTCCTCTCTCGATTAAATTGAAATCTCTTTCAAATTAACTAATGTGACGTGCAGTGAAGCTTGCAAGAATCTATTGGTAGGAATGATCTAAGAGAAACTTCTCGCGCATATTTCTCAATCTTCATTTAAACGGTAACTCAAAAAGCTCTCTCGATTACTTCAAAGAATCACCAAAATAAACTAAAGCATATGCTGCAATGATATTCAATAAGATATTCCTCTTTCGATTAACACTATAAAGAATAAAATCACAATTAATATTAAAGCTTCTTCAGCAAATTCAAGCAATTAAATAATAGTCAAATCCATAAACAACAACCAAGTCACCAAATCATATCAAATTCTAAGGTAAACTACTCCATTGATATGGAGAAAGTCATCACAAATAGAATTAAAGAATAAGAAAATATCAATCTAACGTTACAATCCAAACTCCTATATGAATTGATGGGAAGATAATGAAATCTTTTGTCTTGTAGCCTCTGATGCTCTCCAAAAGTTTCCAATGGCAAAAGTCCTTTAAAATTTGTATTTTTGGTGTATTTATATCATGTAGAAACGGGCAGACCAAATTATCCTTTTCAAGCCGAAGTAGGAGAACTATAAAATTGCACATGTGTGGCGCATGACGCGCCGTCCCACGTGATGTTCTTGTGGAGAAGTTCAAAGAGTTGATTTTTACACTCTAAAGGAACTTTGCACTAGCGCCCCGCGCCCCGCGGCGTATGGCACGACGCGGTAGTGCATTTTTTCCAGAGTAATCTATTTTTTTCTCACTCTTTGACTTTTAGACTTGGTCCTCGACCTCCGAATATGATCCCGACTTAATTTCTTGGGCTTCTACTCAGACTTCAAAGCTCCAAATCATCTATTTTAGTGCTGAAACGAGCTCGGGCCACCCGGGACCGTAACCAAGTATACGTACAAGTCCAAAAACATCATACGAACCTATCGGAATTGTCAAAATACCAATCCGAGATATTTACTAAGAACGTTGACCGTGGTCCACCCAAACTTTATTTTAGTCAAAAATCTATTTTTCTTCAAAATTTCAGGTAAAAACTTTCCGAAAAGCGACACAAACAACGCACGCAACTCAATAAATATCAAATGAAGCTATGAGTAGTCACGAAACAAAGAAATATAGATTAGTACTCAAAACGACCTCTTGGATCGTCACATCTACTACCGAGGATCTTTTGGCTTAATGTATAATAATATATAATCATGGTATATAAAAATTGTAATAGTTATACAATATTTGGTTTATCTTTTCTATTCATGTATAGTTAATCCTTGTATAAAGTTATACACTAATTTTGACATGACTTTATAGCACTATCGACGTGACTAATTTGTATATAATTTATACATGGATAAAGCATCAAAAGAACAAAAGTATCCTTATTTTTTTAGAAGTCTATGAAGCCATGCATCCAAGGGTATAATTATAAACTTATTATTTTTTCGTTTTAAAAATAAGTAAAGAATTTCAATGATACCTTGCATATCTAATTTTAGTGCAAACCCAACAAAAAAAAAAAGAATTTGGGGTTACTAATCCTTACATACTAATCTCCATATTATAATTTATGTATAAATTTTTGAACCAAACGATCCCTAATTGAATAGACTATTTAATTGATTAGTTTAATTGTGTTAGGAGTACTTGACACCACTTTCACTAAAAAGAAAAAGAAAGAAATGACTTGTAGAAATTTCATAAACATATTTGAGATAACAGAAGTGCAATAGTGTATTAGGCAGTAGGAGAGGGTAATAGGAGACACCAAAAACAAGAAGACATGATTTTCTATGGTGAGAAATGGAAGCAAGATAAGGATATGTCAGTACTACCATTTACAAATAGTATGAGAGCATGTGAGAGAGTCGTAAAGGAGGAGAATGACATGAGAGGCTTTTTTTCGTTCATTCGGTGTCCTTATTAAAGTACCCATTAATTCAAATTTGTAGTGCGAAAGGTTAAAAAAGTAGTATTTCTTATCAGTCCTTGTAAAAAATATATATTTTTATAGTTAGAACCTGAAATTTATAGGTGAAATTTATTCATCCAATAACTACAAACCTCAAGAGACATTGTTGTGGTGTTTGTGGGAAAAATAAGGGAGAAGGGAAAAGGAATTTTCGCAGAAACCGAAGAAGGGAAAAAGCAAAAGCAAAGCAAATGGGCAAAGGCTGGGAAAGTGGGAAGTGGGTGAAAGTGGACCAACATATTCTGACCCCTCACATGGCCAAAACAGTCACATAAAGTAAAGTAAAATTGCTAACACTCTCAATACTCTATTCCTCTGCCACTTACCCTATAATCATAGGGTAGGTACCTTCTCTATTTGTACCTTCACATTCACTACATTTCCCCCAATTTGTTTTTCTTTTATTGTTAAATGTAATTAAATGCCAACAATCATTTCACGCATATGTATATATGTGTGGCACGGCACTCCATTTTTTTATGTAAAGAAAACGGATGAGATATTAATCCAATAGTCTCACCGTTTCAATTTAGACGAGGTACTTTCACTAAACGCAAAATTTATAAAAAACTTTTTGTTGAAACTTGTGATCTTAAAAAGATAAGGGATAAAAGCTTTGTGATTCTATAATATTTGTGTAGTTATAAAAATTTCTTATTAAAAATAAAATGAGTAAAATAAAGAATTTAAAGTTGAATTATTTTTAAATTTAAAAATATATTATTTATTTTGGAACAAAATTAAAAAAAGTACATCTGAGGGAGTACTTCTATGAGTTCCCTTTTTTAATTGAAATGTTTGGAAATATTTGTATACTTGAACTGAAACTGACAAAAAAAAAAAACTACTATTTGAAAAAGTAAAAATATTGGTAAAAATTAGAGTTGGTTCAAGATAGTTACAGGAACAAAAATTTATGAGCAGATTACGAAAATAATTATACTGTGGATTATCATTTAATACTCCGCTATAGATAATTTTTTTTGAATAAGATTATTCATTTAGTACTAAATTGAACTTTATCTATAAGCAACTCATGCAGGCAGGTTGCAAGCACCTCAATTAAAAATGACTTGCAGCAGTTTTTTATTAAACATGCAGGTTGCGAGCAGCTCATACAGACAACTTACAAGCAGCTCAAGAAAAGCCTTACAGCTGCTTCCTGAAAAGCCTCGTAGTTGCTTTCTTTCTTCTATAAATAGAGAGGATTTCACTTCATTATGTACATCAGTTTGAAGTTGAATAATATATCAACCTCTCTCTCTCTACTTCTCTTCAGTTCATTTACTTTACGGTTCTTATTTTATAACACATTATCAGCACGAGACTTTGTCATTTTGAGCACTTACTTCGAATTTAATTTCTATTTTATTGTTCATCTATGATGTAAAGCGACGCTCTTACGTCCGTGATTAGATCTTGTTCATTCCTAGTATCATAAGACAGATTATATTCTTGAGGTGGTGAGTTTTTCTTCTTGGCAGTAGTAATGTAGATATCACTTACACCTAGAGTGGCCAAATTTGAGTAAATGAATTTGAGCCTTTTGCTTATATTTTAATATCTTTATCATCGGTTGCTTGGTTATATGTTATGTATACAATACATATTTTGGTATTTGTTTTCATCCTAATTATCTTAATAAAGGATTACAAAGTGGATAACATTGTTAGATCCACTTAAACTTCAGCAGAGTTTGCAAGAAATATACAACCACCAGAAGTGGTTATGTTTCGTATATATCATTGTAACTAAATTTTGTTAACCACCAGAAGTGGTGTATGCCTATGACCAGCAGAAGTGATAATTTAGGTTTTCTACGGTTACAATTAAATATAAGCTAAAGAAATATTCTATGTATTACATGTATACCTCGATTTGCTCCTGAAGTAGTAGATATTTTAAAAGAGGTTGAAGCATCACAAGTTGATGTGATTAATGCGCGTTCAAATAATTATGTTCGATTTCCTGAAGGATGAGAATTTTTGATAAATATTAATCCATTCCCTGAATTGAATGTAACAATTATAATAAAGACGTACATATGAGCATGCTATTGATGTAAATATATTACGATCCACCTCCAGAAGAGGTAATATGATTGAGAGAATATATACTCAATTTTTCGTATTTAAATTTGCTCTTGAAGAAGTAACACAATTGAAATTTTCTCCTGAAGTAGGAAAATATTATGCAAAGGTATTTTCTTGTGTTTAAACAATTGTTTTATATTGTTCATGTGATTATGATTTTCTCTCATGACACCAGAAGTGTCTCAGCAAATATTTGGTAGTACAAAATTTATCAAAAGCTCCCGAAGAGCTAACTGTTTGTCTAGAAGACACTTGACACAAGTAGTATCTGAATAATATTTGATTGTGCATAATAAATTGAAGGCTCCCGAAGAGCTTATTTGTCATTATTGTGGTCAAAACATATGTTATGATAAATCAGAAGTTTACTGATACAAATGACTATCATACTAAAACTATAAATGATTGAAAAATTGAAAATCTTCTTGTTTCCACAATCATGGGGGTAAATATGTATGTGAGAAGCTACCCGCATTATTCTTCAATTTGGACTATATCACGTGTCACAGTAAATTAGAAGTTTTTATTGAAGCAAAAGTAGTTACAGTAAATCAGAAGATTTTACTGAGAATTCAAATAAGCATATATTGAAGAACTAGAAGATTTTTTAAGAATTCTCGTGTATTGCTTGTTCTCATAATAAATTGATTATACCAGCTAAAGTTGGGACTAATACCCCTGAATTCTAAAGTATATAAAAGGTGAATATAGGTCTATTCACCTATCATGTGAACCACTTATATATGCATATATGAGATGGTTACATGTGTGTTTATTGTCAACCTGCAGTTTGACATTTGAAATTAATTTTCTCAATTAATAAAATAATTTTCAGATTATGAAATCAAGACAGTTCATCTTGATAATGCTGGTTTATATCCAAGCATATTTAGCATTTAATACCTCATATTAATGGCTAAACTATTGCTCTAGGATTTTCTAAATTGCATACAACAACACTTGTATGCATCAGACCAATAATATATGATAAATCTTTCCCTTACAATTGGTTTAAGATCAGAAACCAAATTATTTTACTATCTAATAATTTTGATGCGTGATATATGATTAAATGTCTCCACCACAAAGCATAAAGATAGGTTTCCCAAAGAAGATTTGGGATATATGTTAGTTTTTCTAACATTAAGGGGATGGAATAAAAAATCGAAAAATATGTTATATGAATTGAATTATCATTAGTGTGATCCTTATTTAGAATCAAGTCAAGTTCCATAAGCATTTGTTGATCCAAAATGAAATATCATATTTCAGCTGCAAATGCTCCTATTAAAATTAAAGTCCCTGAAGGATAAAGTTTACTGCACGCATGAAGCATAGTACACCGATCGGTTCAAAAAGTAAAAATTCTTGAAAAATGATAGGAGCAAATGATCCAAATGATCATAATAAGGAGGAAATAAACTCTAGAAGATCACACGACATGGCATTTTATGAAACTCCAGAAAAAGTTTAGGTACCTAAAAATAAAGAAAGTGATGAGTTCTCAACAAGTTATGTTGCTTAGGAACCGATACAAAATAATCGTCGACGATATTTGATACAATATAGTGCATAGTATTGTAAAAGATTGTGAGGATCAGACCTGTAGTCCAGACACCTGAAGATGTCATGCCATTTAACTGCAAATCATAACCTATATGACTCATTTGATTAATTCTATATGAAGATCCCTGAAGGATTTAAAATGCCTAGAGCATATATTCAAAGTCTCGAAAAATGTATTCAATCAGATTACAAAGATCTCCGTACTGTTTAAAGTAGTCTGGGCGTATGTGGTATAATTACCTTAGTAAATATTTGCTGAAAGAGGGTTGCATAAATGATATTATTTGTCCATGCATTTTTATAAAGGAAGTAGCATCAGAATTTGTTATACTTACTGTTTATGTTGATGACATAAATCTTGTTGAAACTCCAGAAGAGCTCCAAATGACATTTGAATATCTTATGAAAGAATATGAGATCTTAGAAAAATAAAACTTTGTCTTGTTCTGCGGCAAATTGAATATTTAGCAGACGGGATCTTTATCTATCAATCTGCTTATACAGAAAGGGTCTTTAAACGCTTTTACATGGACAAAGCGCACCCGTTAAGTACACCAATGATTTTTCGATCACTTGAAATGAATAAGGACCCGTTCTGATCTCCAGAAGAGGATGAGGAACTTCTTGATCATAAAATATCTTATCTCAGTACAATTGGTGCACATATGTATCTTCTTAATTCTACAAGGCCTGACGTAGCATTTTCTTTTAACTTAATAGCAAGATATAACTCTTCTCCTACAATGAGACATTGGAATATGATTAAGCATATTTTGCTATATTTAAAGGGAACTCTTGATATAGTTTGTTTATGATAACAAAGGTAGTACAGATCTTGTTGGTTATGCAGGATGCATGTTATTTATCTGATTCCCATAAAGCTCGATCTCAAATCGGATACGTGTTTACATGTGGAGGTACTGTCATATCATGGTTCTCCATAATGCAATTTATTGTTGCTACTTCTTCAAATCATGCTGAGACAATAGCTATTCATGAAGCAAGTAGGGAATGTGTATGGTTGAAATCAGTGATTCGTTTTATTCGAGAAAATAAGGGTTGGAATGTGATAAAAAAATCACAATTATTAGACAAAGACAATGCTGCATGCATATCCCAATTAAAGGGAGGATTCATAAAAGTAGTATGATCTTCAGAAAAATGGTGACATCAATGTGCAACAAATCTGTTCTAAGTGACAATCCAACAGATTTGTTCACTAAATCTTTATCAACTTCAACTTTTGAGAAGATGGTATACAAGATTGGAATACGGAAACTCAAATATTTGAAACAAGATTTTCATCGGGGGGAGTGAAATGCGCGTTGTACTCTTTTTTCCTTACTAAGTTTTTTCCTATGGGGTTTTTCTTGTAAGGTTTTTAATGAGGCAGTTAAAAATGCGTGTTACTAAATATGTGTACTATTTTTCCTTCACTAGGATTTTTTTCGCTAGCTTTTTCCTAGTAAAATTTTAACGAGGCACAATATCTTTTAATAAACATCCAATGGGGAGTATTATGAAAATAATTATATTGTGGATGTTCATTTAATACTCCGCTATAGATAATCTTTCTGAAGAATATTATACATTTAGTACCCAATTGGAGTTTATCTACAAGCAACTGATGGAGGCAGGTTGCAAGCAACTCAATGAAATGACTTGCAACATCTTCTTATTAAACAGGCAGGTTACGAGCGGCTCATACAGACAACTTACGAGCAGCTGAAGAAAAACCTCGCAGTTGCTTCCTGAAAAGCCTCACAGCTGCTTCCTTTCTTCTATAAATAGAGGAGATTTCAGTTCATTATGTACATCAGTTGAATAATATATCAACCTCACTCTCTACTTCTCTTCAGTTTATTTATTTTACAGTTTTTATTTTATAACAGAGAGACATTGAAATATTATTTGTAAATTAATATTTATTTATAATATGATTAATTATTTCAATTTCACCTTGAAATTTGAAGTTGAATCTTGTTTGAAAAATATTGCGGGTGAAAATGATGATTTTCAAATATTTTTTTTCACTTTCAAGTTCAATTTTTTTTTTCAACTTCAACCATATATTTCCAAAATTCATATTTAGCTAGTGTTTGAACATAAATTTTGTTGAAACTTGAAAAAAGAGATTTTGAAGTTGTATTGAAAAATAATTTGGACTTGCATTATACTTGAAACAAAATTAAAGTTTTATAAGTGAAAGAAAAATAATTTACACCAAAACTACCTCAACAAGTTTTTAGAACTGAAAAGTTATCTTTATAAAATTATCAAATTTCACGAACAAACAATGTTTTCAGTTTTCTTAAATAAAAAATAGCCCAAATTCTATGTCCAATAAATACTCCGTTAGCGCCATTCCAAACTTTCCCTTCGAACTTCCAAAATCAAACTCCATGCAATGCAAGTTGAAACTACTTTTTTCAAGTGGAGTTTGTAAGATTATTAAATCACAGCCATAGCAGAGATTAAGACACAATTGTAGAATCAATCTCTAGTCAGAGTTTAAGGAAGCGTACCGTTAAATTCCATGGATACAACAACGACAACAAACGACGATTAAGCCTGAGACCAACTTCCATGATCCACTAGCTACTCGCACAGTCCGGAGAACTTGACTGATGGGACGTCTACCGTTACCACATATTCAAGAGGCAGAATACGCTAGGGTTTTCTAATAGCTAGGGAAAGGGGGTTGGCCTCTATTTATAAAGAGTGCCTACCCATCACAGGCCAATAGTTATTGAGCCTCACTTATCCACACGGACGATATTTAATATTAGGCCTTTTATTTATCCACTACTTGGGCCACGTCACTATCCTTTCATGATATAACCAATTAACGTAAGTCCAAATTTCAACATTCTCCCACTTGGACGCCAACGTTAATTGAGGACAAGAAAATAATTTTAAATATTTGAGTTTTTAAGAAAATCATTTTGAAAAAGGATTTTAGACTCTACGGTGGCCACAATACTCATACAGCCAAGGATAGAATGACCCATATAACAATCCATTCAGTTTCCACTAACAATGACTCGTAGCAGGCATCGCACCATTTTAAGGTATGAATTCTAACTACGACCACATATGCTAGAATTTCCATCAACATGGATCAAACATGTGTGCTAAGCATTTTATCTTTCTAATCAAGGTGAATAGATTCACACCTCTTAGAAAGAAATAATCCTCCAAGTGATATTATAACCATATCACCTCAGGAGCCTTCAAGTGACACAAAATCATATCACCTCAGGAGGATTTCCTTGTGCCTTACCCGGGATAATTAAGGCAACAAGTCGCAAGACTCAAAGCTATCATGAGTTTATGCAATGTCCAATTGGAAATAAAAATAAATAAATTATCATGTTAGTCATAAGCATAAGAGATATCAAATAACACAAGCTTGCATAAAAACAGGATTTATTAAAGGCAATATCTCAGTTAGCAATTACAAAGTAACTCCCACTGACTAAAGCACATCAAAAGGCTCTAAAATACCCATATTTTTAGCATATTCATTAAACACTACAGGCCTAAGACCTTTAGTCAAAGGATCAACCAATATAGATTCTGTGTTAATATGCTCAATACATATATCACCTTCTTTTACCATGTCTCTAACTTTAAGAAACTTAAGGCTAACATGTTTAAAGCCTCTTGTTCTCTTGTTATTCTTGGAGAAGAACACAGTTGCACTGTTGTCACAGAAAATAGTCACCGGCTTAGATATAAAATTCACAATTTGCAATTTAGTAAGAAAATTCTTCATCCAGACAGCATGTGAAGCAGTCTCAAAATAAGCAATAAACTCAGCTTCCATTGTAGATGTAGCAGTGATGCTTTGCTTCTCACTTTTCCAAGAAATAGCACCTCCACCCAATATAAAAATATACCCAGAAGTTGATTTCATAGTGTCTTGACAACCTGCAAAATCAGAATCCGAATATACTAGAAGATCCAGGTCATCAACCCTTTTGTACACAAGCATGAAGTCTTTGGTGCGTTGTAGATATCTCATCACTTTCTTTGCAGCCGCCCAATGTTCCTACCCAGGATTAGAAGAAAATCTTCCCAGCATGTTAACAGCAAATGCAATATCAAGCCTTGTACAAACCTGTATGTACATCAAACAACCAACAACACTTGTATATGGCACATCTTTCATTGTTCTCATTTCAACTTCATTTTTCGGTTTGATCTTTACTAAGTTTATCCCCTTTTACAACAAGTGCAATACCAGGTCTACAGTCTTTCATATTGAAAGTTTTAAGAACACTCTCAATATAGGAACACTGTGATAAACCCAATAAACCACGTGACCTATCTCTTTTAATTTCTATCCGAAGAACAAAAGAGGCTTCACCAAGATCTTTCATATCAAAAAACCTAGACAAAAATTGTTTGGTCTCATTCAACAAGCCCAAATCATTTGTGGAAAGCAGAATATCATCAACATAGAGAACCATGATAATGAAATTACCATTAGCTATTTTAAGATAAACACATTCATCAAGCTTATTCTCCACAAATCCAAATTTTGTAATAATTTCATCAAATTTCAAGTACCACTACCTGGAGGCTTGTTTAAGCTCATATATGGATTTGTTAAGCTTGCACACTAGACGTTCTTTACCAGCTTCTTTAATCCTTTCAGGTTGAACCATGTAAACTTCTTCATGTAGACTCCCATTTAGGAAAGCAGTTTTAACATCCATCTGGTGCAATTCTACATCAAAATGAGCCACAAGAGCCATCACAACTCTAAATGCATCCTTGGATAAAATAGGAGAAAATATTTCTTTATAATCACTACCTTCTTTTTGAGAATAACCCTTAGCAACCGACCTTGCTTTATAACGGTCTATATATCCCTTGGAGTCTCTTTTAGTTTTAAACACCAATTTGCAACTAATAGGCCTAAAACCTACAAGCAATTCAACTAACTCCCACACTCCATTGTGCTCCATAGAGCGCATTTCATCTTTCATTGCTTCACACCATTTATCAACAAATGGAGAGGAAATAGCTTGAGCATATGATAAAGGATCAGTCAACTCTCCAGTATCATTGAGATTTTTAGTCACATACACGATAATATCATCAGAGATGGCAGACCTTCTTTCTCTTTGTGACCTACGGAGTGGTTCATTTTGAACATCTTGCTCAGGAACTATGGGATCTGTGTCATTGTTCCCTTGATTCTCCCCCTCATGAATAGGTTGGTTTACCACCATTTCATGTACAACAAGTACATGGACAATGACTTCCTTCTCTTGCAATACAATTTCCTTACCACATGAACAATCACAATCACAAACATCATGCTCAAGAAATTTTTCATTAATAGACTCAAGATTCTAGTGCCACGCCCAGGACAAAAAAAACTAAAACTTTTAGAGTGATCAGGATAGCCTATAAAGAAACAACTGGTAGTTTTAGGATTAGTTTTCTTTTTTGTGGGTGAATAAATACAAACTTCAGCTGGATATCCCCAAATGTGAAAATGATTCAAGCTAGGTTTTCGTGTTGTCCATAGTTCAAAGGGAGTTTTCAAGATAGATTTTGTAGGAACTCTATTCAGGATATAGCTAGTTGTTTTTAAGGCTTCACCACAAAGATACTCAGGTAGCCCAGTCCTTGACATCATACTTCTCACCATTTCCATTAGAGTACGATTCCATCTTTCAACCATATCATTCTGCTCAGGAGTACCTGGCATGGTATATTATGCTACTATCCCACATTTTTGCAAAAATAAAGCAAAATGCCCCTTACATTGACCAAATTCATCATATTTTCCATAGTACTCACCACCACGGTCAGACCTCACTATCTTAATGGACTTCCTAAGCTATATTTCAACTTAAGTCTTGAAAATTGTAAATTTTATCAAGTGCTTCAAATTTTTCTTTTAAAAGATATATATAATAGTATCTTGAAAAATCATCAATAAAAGTAATAAAATACTTATGATTGGTCAAAGTAGGTACATAAGGTCCGCTAATATCAGTATGAATTATTTCTAAGAGTTCAGAGCTCCTAGTGGAACCCTTTCTCTTAACCTTGGTTATTTTACCCTTAACACAATCCACACAAGTTTCGAATTCTTTTGGATCAAGAACAGGTAAAATATTTTCCTTTACCAATCGTTCAATTCTTTCTTTAGAAATATGACCAAGACGCCTATGCCATAATAGGTAAGACGTTTTACTCATAACAGACCTTTTGTGGGCAATATTTTCAACATGCATTGCAGAAAAAGTTTCATTCAATACATTCAAGCGATATAGACCATCACTTAAAAAAGCATCAACATCAGCATGTGAATCATAGAAAATTTTAATAATACCATTGTTTTGTTGAAATGAATAACCAGCTTTGTCCAAAAGGGAAACCGAAACTAATTTCCATCTCATAGACGGTACAAAAATAGTATTTTCTAAACGAATACTAGAATTATTTTTAAAAGGTAAAATAGATGTCCCTATAATCTCTACTTTTGCTTTGAGTCCATTGCCCACAACAACACTGGCTTCATCCTCTTTTGGCTTCCGTCTGCTTACTAGATCCTGCAAGTCATTGGTTACATAAACAGTTGCACTACTATCCAACCACCAAGAATTTAAAGGAACATGAACAAGACTAGTTTCAGCACACAAAAGCCAAAAGATTACCTGATTTCTTTTTCAGAGGACAGCCAGATTTCTTATAACCTACTTGTTTGCAATCCCAGCACTTGATTTCTTTCTTAATTATAGCTTGAGGACTAAGAGGATTATGAGACTGACCTTGGTTAACACCAGACTTATTAGTATGACCGCTATTACTACCTGATGATGACACTGGCCATGTTTCCTTTTTTGAAATTTGGGTCCACCTTTTCTTTTATAAGAGGGATAATAAGCTGATCTAGATGAACTAACAAAGTTCACTACACCCTCAACTTTCTCCTTTTGGAACCTCCCTTCCTCTACCACACAAACAGTAATAATCTCATCAACACTCCGCTTATCTTTTTGTGCATTATAGGTTGTCTTAAGTTGGTTAAACTGTTCAGGAAGGGACCTTAAAGATTGGTGAACAAGAAAATCATCGGTAATGGTTACACCTAAATTGTTTAGTTTGGTAGTAATGTTAATCAATTTCATAATATGATCATGGACATTACCTACAAGGTCATACTTTATGGTAGACAGCGAATCAATCAGGCTACCTATCTTAGCTTTATCAGATTCTAGGAATTTCTGTTCAATGACACTTAAGAAATCTTTTGCATTCCCATTATCCTTAATAGCACCTTTTATGTGATCAGAAATAGATCTCTTCATGATCATGAGACTCAATTTATTAGCCTTCATCCATTTCTCATACTTAGCCTTTTCATCAGCAGTGCTAGTAGTTGTGGGTTCAGCGGGTTTCTATTCAATCAATGCAAAGTCCAGGTCCATCAAGCCTAACACTATTTCAACATCTTATTTCCACTTCTTGTAGTTGCTACTAGTTAGAGTTTCAATGGAATTCAATTGAGTAGTCATGTTGTTAACAGCTGTATAAGCAAACAACACAAAATTAGCTAAAATTATGGGCAGGAATATATAAATCAAAAGAATCAAAGACATTCCTTACACCCCTTTGGGTAGAAGATGCAATTGTCTCCCCTTTTAAAAAATAAGGAGTCCAAGGCATTCATTGCATCCTCACCTTTAGGCAAGAGATACAAAACCTCCCCTTTATTATCCAAGAGTACAAGACATACATTATGTCCTTCCTTTAGGTAAGAGACACAAAACCTCCTCTTACAACAACTTATCCTTAGCATTAATTTAGCATCACTAGTATCAAAAGGAAAATCTCCAATACTAGTGTACACTTGTAAAGGATAATTTGGACATGGTACATTGAGAATATTTTAATGACTCAAATAAACAGACCACTTTGGTGGAAACTATCTATTAATCATAATTCTCAATCCATATATTAAATGATCTCACATGTATGTAGTATTAAGAACTTTTCAGTGACTCCAAATAAATAGACCACTTTGGTGACACTATTTATTAATCACAGTTTTTTAGTTATATATGTTAATACATGTGATAAAACACCCATATACTCAAACTCTTCTATATATCTTTATTAATTTCATTCTCTGATTGGAAGAAATAAAAGTACCAAAGCAGAAGGTTTATGGATACATAGTCAACTGCTACGTTTAGCATGCACGCAACTAAACAATTTCTTTTTTCCTTTAATGAAAAGCAAAACGATCTGCCGCTAAAGTGAACGATCGAAGTGACAACAATAATAAGATCCTTGATTAGGGATCATACTATTTCTATAACAAATACTACAGCCATGTCCGTAAACCAAATGTTGAACCAAATTAAAAAATAAAAAACATTATAATAATAAAGAACATGCCCCAGGATAAGAAGTATGTACAAGACAAAAGAAATCATCACATTGTTTTCTATCGCCATCGACTTTCACCAGCCAAAACATATGGAGTAATTTATTTTAATCTTATCATAAAGGCCACACACATAATTAGAATTCCTTTAACAAAGAAAGAGATTTTGTTTCTTCCGCCGCCTCTAATACATTAGACTAAAACAGTTACCAACGTGCGGCGATGGAACAACTTTGGTGAAAAAGAGTAACATACCAACGTCCAAGTTCACAACGATCGCTTTTCCGTTAAAACCCAAAATTAATTCATGATATTAATTCCTAACTATGGTGGCTTTGATACCTGTAAGATAATTAAATCGTAGCCATAGCAGAGATTAAGACACACTTACACAATCAATCTAAAGTTAGAATCTAAGGAAGCGTACCATTAAACTCTATGGATTCAGCAATGACGGCAAACAACGATTAAGCCTGAGACCAACTTCCACGATCCACTAGCTACGAGCTCTCATAGCCCGGAGAACTTTACTGATGGGACGTCTACCGTTATCATGTATTCAAGAGGCAGAATACGCTAGGGTTTTTTTCTAATAGCTAGGGAAAGGGGGTTGGCCTCTATTTATAAAGAGTGTCTACCCATCACAGGCCAATAGTTATTGGGTCTCACTTATCCACACACATAATATTTAATATTAGGCTTTTTATTTATCCACCACTTGGGCCACGTCACTATCCTTTCAGGCTATAACCGATTAACGTAAGTCCAAATTCCAACGTTCTCCCACTTGGACGGCAACGTTAATTGAGGACAAGAAAACAATTTTAAAATATTTGAGTTTTAAGATCATTTTGAAAAAAGATTTTAGACTCTACAGTGGCCACACTACTCACATAGCCAAGGATAGAATGACCCATATAACAATCCATTCAGCCTCAATAGAGAAGACTAACAATGAATCGTAGCAGGCATCACACCATTTTAAGGTATGAATTCTATCTACGACCACATATGCTAGAATTTCCATCAACATGGATCAAACATGTGTGCTAAGCATATTATCTTTCTAATCAAGGTGAATAGATTCACACCTCTTAGAAAGAAATAATCCTCCAAGTAATATTATAACCATATCACATTAGGAGCCTCCAAATCAAATGATATTAAAATCATATCACCTTAGGAGGTTTTCCTTGTGCCTTACCAGGATAATCAAGGCAACAAGTAACAAAACTCAAATTATGCAATGTCCAATTGGAAATAAAAATAAATAAATTACCATGTTAGTCAATAAGCATAACAAATATGAAATAACACAAGCTTGCATAAAATTAGAATTTATTAAAAGTAATATCTCAGTCAGCAGCTATAAAATGACTCCCACTGACTAAAGCACATCAAAAGACTCTAAAATGCCCATGTTTTTAGCATGTTCATTAAACACTACAGGCCTAAGACCTTTAGTCGAAGGATTATCCAACATAGATTCTGTGCTAATATGCTCAAAACGTTCATCACCTTCTTTTACCATATCTCTAACCTTAAGAAACTTAACGCTAACATGCTTAGAGCCTCTTGTTCTCTTGTTATTCTTAGAGAAGAACACAGCTGCATTGTTGTCACAGAAAATAGTCACCGGCTTAGATATAAAATCCACAATTTGTAATTTAGTAAGAAAATTCTTCATCCAAACAGCATGTGAAACAATCTCAAAACAAGCAATAAACTCAGCTTCCATTGTAGATGTAGCAGTGATGCTTTGTTTCTCACTTTTCCAAGAAATAGCACCTCCACCCAACATAAAAATATACCCAGAAGTTGATTTCATAGTGTCTTGACAACCTGTAAAATCAAAATCTAATTATACAAGAAGATCCAGATCATCAACCCTTTTGTATACAAGCATGAAGTCTTTGGTGCGTTGTAGATATCTCATCACTTTCTTTGCAGCCACCCAATGTGCCCACCCGGGTTTAGAAGAAAATCTTCCCAACATGTTAACAACAAATGCAATATCAGGCCTTGTACAAACCTGTATGTACATCAAACAACCAATAACACTTGCATATGACACATCTTTCATGGTTCTCATTTCAATTTCATTTTTCGGACATTGATCCTTGCTAAGTTTGTCTCCTTTTACAACAGGTGCAACACCAGGTCTACAGTCTTGCATATTGAAAGTTTTAAGAACACTCTCAATATTGGAATGCTGTGATAAACCCAATAAACCACATGACCTATCTCTTTTAATTTCTATCCCAAGAACAAAAGAGGCTTCACCAAGATCTTTCATATCAAAAGACCTAGACAAAAATTGTTTGGTCTCATTCATCAAGCCAAAATCATTTGTGGCAAGCAAAAGTCATCAACATAGAGAACCATAATAATAAAATTGCCATTAGCTATTTTGAGATAAACACATTCATCAAGCTTATTTTCCACAAATCCAAATTTTGTAATAATTTCATCGAATTTCAAGTACCACTGGCCGGAAGCTTGTTTAAGCCCATATATGGATTTGTTAAGCTTGCATACTAGATGTTCTTTACCAGCTTCTTTAATCCCTTCAGGTTGAACCATGTAAACTTCTTCAAGCAGACTACCATTCAAGAAAGCAGTTTTGACATCCATCTGGTGCAACTCTAAATCAAAATGAGCTACAAGCGCCATCACAACTCTAAATGCATCCTTGGATAAAATAGGAGAAAATATTTCTTTATAATCAATACCTTCTTTTTGAGAATAACCCTTAGCAACCGACCTTGCTTTATAACGGTCTATATATCCCTTGGAGTCTCTTTTAGTTTTAAACACCAATTTGCAACTAATATGCCTAAAACCTACAAGCAATTCAACTAACTCCCACACTCCATTGTGCTCCATAGAGCGCATTTCATCTTTCATTGCTTCACACCATTTATCAACAAATGGAGAGGAAATAGCTTGAGCATATAATAAAGGATCAGTCAACTCTCCAGTATCATTGAGATTTTTAGTCACATACACGATAATATCATCAGAGATGGCAGACCTTCTTTCTCTTTGTGACCTACGGAGTGGTTCATTTTGAACATCTTGCTCAGGAACTATGGGATCTGTGTCATTGTTCCCTTGATTCTCCCCCTCATGAATAGGTTGGTTTACCAACATTTCATGTACAACAAGTACATGGACAATGACTTCCTTCTCTTGCAATACAATTTCCTTACTACATGAACAATCACAATCACAAACATCATGCTCAAGAAATTTTTCATTAATAGACTCAAGATTCTAGTGCCACGCCCAGGACAAAAAAACCTAAAACTTTTAGAGTGATCAGGATAGCCTATAAAGAAACAACTGGTAGTTTTAGGATTAGTTTTCTTTTTTGTGGGTGAATAAATACAAACTTCAGCTGGATATCCCCAAATGTGAAAATGATTCAAGCTAGGTTTTCGTGTTGTCCATAGTTCAAAGGGAGTTTTCAAGATAGATTTTGTAGGAACTCTATTCAGGATATAGCTAGTTGTTTTTAAGGCTTCACCACAAAGATACTCAGGTAGCCTAGTCCTTGACATCATACTTCTCACCATTTCCATTAGAGTACGATTCCATCTTTCAACCACACCATTCTGCTCAGGAGTACCTGGCATGGTATAGTGCTACTATCCCACATTCTTTCAAAAATAAAATAAAAGGCCCCATACATTGACCAAACTCATCATATTTTCCATATTGCTCACCACCACGGTTAGACCTCACTATCTTAATGGACTTCCCAAGCTGTTTTTCAAATTCAGTCTTGTAAATTTTAAACTTATCAAGTGCTTCAACTTTTTCTTTTAAAAGATATATATAATAGTATCTTGAAAAGTCATCAATAAAAGTAATAAAATACCTATGATTGGTGAAAGTAAGTACATAAGGTCCACTAATATCGGTATGAATAATTTCTAAGAGTTCAGAGCTCCTAGTGGAATCCTTTCTCTTAATCTTGGTCATTTTACCCTTAACACAATCGATACAAGTTTCAAAATCTTTTGGATCAAGAACAGGTAAAATATTTTTCTTTACCAATCGTTCAATTCTTTCTTTAGAAATATGACCAAGATGCCTATGCCATAATAGGTAAGACGTTTTACTCATAACAGACTTTTTGTGGGCAATATTTTCAACATGCATTGCAGAAAAAGTTTCATTCAATACATTCAAGCGATATAGACCATCACTTAAAAAAGCATCAACAACAACATGTGAATCATAGGAAATTTTAATAATACCATTTGTTGAAATGAATAACCAGCTTTGTCCAAAAAGAAAACCGAAACTAATTTTCGTCTCATAGACGGTACAAAAACGGTATTTTCTAAAAGAATACTAGAATTATTTTTAAAAAGTAAAATAGATGTCCCTAAAAACTCTACTTTTGCTTTGAGTCCAGTGCCCACAACAATACTGGCTTCATCCTCTTTTGCCTTCCGTCGCTTACTAAATCCTGCAAGTCATTGGTTACATGAACAGTTGCACCACTATCCAACCACCAGGAATTTAAAGGAACATGAATAAGACTAGTTTCAAAGAAGACAAAAGCTAAAAAATTACCTGATTTCTTTTTCATGGGACAATCTGTTTTCTTATGACCTACTTATTTGCGATTCCAGCACTTGATTTCTTTCTTAATTACAGCTTGAGGACCAAGAGGATTATGAGACTAACCTTGATTAACACCAGGCTTATTAGTATGACCACTATTACCACCTGGATGATGAGAATGACCATGTTTCTTTTTGTGAAATTTGGGTCCACCTTTTCTTTTATAAGAGGGATAATCAGCTGATCTAGACGAACTAACAAAGTTCACTACACCTTCAACTTTCTCCTTTGGGATCCTCCCTTCCTCTACCACACAAATAGTAAAAAGCTCATCAACACTTCACTTATCCTTTTGTGTATTATAGGTTGTCTTAAGTTGGTTAAACTACTCAAGAAGGGACCTTAGAGATTGGTGGACAAGAAAATCATCGGTAATGGTTACACCTAAATTGTTCAGTTTGGTAGCAATGTTAACCAATTTCATAATATGATCACGGACACTACCTACAAGGTCATACTTTATGATAGACAAGGAATCAATTAGGCTACCTATCTCAGCTTTATCAGATTCTAGGAATTTCTGTCCAATGGCACTCAAGAAAACTTTTACATTTCCATTATCCTTAATTGCACCTTTTATGTGATCTGAAATGGATATCTTCATGATCATAAGACTCAATTTGTTAGCCTTCATCCATTTTCATACTTGGCCTTTTCATCAGTAGTGCTAGTAGTTGTAGGTTCAGCAGGTTTCTGTTCAGTCAATGCAAAGTCCAGGTCCTTCAGACCTAATACTATTTCAACATCCTGTTTCCATTTCTTGTAGTTGCAACTAGTCAAAGTTTCAATGGAATTAAACTGAGTAGTCATGTTGCTAACAACTGTATAAGCAAACAACACAAAAATTAGATAAAATTATGGGCTCTTTTAAAATTAGACAAAAATTAGATCAAAAGAGTCAAAGACATCCATTACACCCCTCCTTTGGGTAAAAGATGCAACTGTCTCCCCTTTTAAAAATCAAGGAGTCCAAGGTATTCATTGCATCCTTACCTTTAGGTAAGAGATATAAAACCTACTCCCCTTATTATCCAAGAGTACAAGGCATACATTGTGCCCTTCATTTAGGTAAGAGACACAAAACCTCCTCTTACAACAACTTATCATTAGCATTAATTTAGCGTCACTAGTATCAAAAGAAAAATCTGTAGCACTAGTGTACACTTGTAAAGGATAATTTGGACATGATATATGCATTTAGAATATTTAAATAACTCAAATAAACAGACCACTTTGGTGGAAACTATCTATTAATCATAATTCTCAATCCATGTATTAAATGATCTCACATGTATATAATATTGAGAACTTTTTAGTGACTCCAAATAAATAGACCACTTTGGTGAAACTATTTATTGATCACAATTTCTTAGTTATACATGTTAATATGCTATAAAACACCCATAAAATTTTGATGAAAAGAAAATCGATCTATAGGCAGATACAACGATCGAAGCGGCAGATTAAAAGAGAATTTTGATTAAGGACATACTCTTTCTATGACTAATACCAAAAGGCTTGATCATAATTATCAAACTTCAACTCGATGGTATCACATTAAAATAATAAAAAATATGTCAAAGGTAAAAGTTTGGACAAGACAAGAACATTATGTTGCCTTCTGCCGTCATCGAGAGTTGGCTACAATTTATGTGATATTATTGTTTCAATTAATACTAATGTGAAAGGCCACACATAAAATCAGATGCTTTTTAACAAATTAAAGTCCTTCAGCCATCTTATTTTCGATGTCTCCTCTAATTCATTATCCAAAACGGTCGCCGGCGTTTGCTGATAGAACAATTCTTTTTTTGGGTTTTTAAAAAAAAGAGAACATCGTGCCTTCGTCTAGAATTAACAACAATCCTTTTCGTTTTAAACCCAAGATTAATTCTTGATCTTAATCCCTGACTATGATGGCTCTGATACCAACTGTAAGATAATTAAATCATAGTCATAGCAGAGATTAAGACACAATTATACAATCAATCTAGAGTTAGAATCTAAGGAAGTGTTCCATTAAACTCCATGGATTCAGCAGCGACGGCAAACATCGATTAAGCCTGAGACCAACTTCCACGATCCACTAGCTACGCGCTCTCACAACCCGGAGAACTTCATTGATGGGACGTCTACCGTTACCACATATTCAAGAGGCAGAATACGCTAGGTTTTTTTCCTAATAGCTAGGGAAAAGAGGTTGGCCTCTATTTATAAAGAGTGTCTACCCATCACAAGCCAATAGTTATTGGGCCTCACTTATCCACACACATAATATTTAATATTAGGCCTTTTATTTATCTACCACTTGGGCCACGTCACTATCCTTTCAGGCTATAACCAATTAACGTAAATCCAAATTCCAACAATACCAACTGTAGGATTATTAAATCACAGTCATAGCAGAGATTAAGACACATTTGTAGAATCAATCTAGAGTCAGAGTTTAAGGAAGCGTACCGTTAAACTCCATGGATACAACAGCGACATCAAACGACGATTAAGCATGAGACCAACTTCCACGATCCACTAGCTACTCGCTCTCATAGCCCAGAGAACTTGACTGATGTGATGTCTACCGTTACCACGTATTCAAGAGGCATAATACGCTAGGGTTTTCTAATGGCTAGGGAAAGAGGGTTGGCCTCTATTTATAAAGAGTGCCTACCCATCACAGGCCAATAGTTATTGGGCCTCACTTATCCACACACACGATATTTAATATTAGACCTTTTATTTATCCACCACTTGGGCCACGTCACTATCCTTTCAGGCTATAACCAATTAACGTAAGTCCAAATGACACTTTTTGGTATAAAAAATTGATTATTATTTGAATTTTAAACTATGATATGATATTTTTGTCATTGAAATAACCTATCTATGAGTATTTTTAGTATATTTTAACACCACTAGTACGATATATAAACCAAATTGATTTTATAAATTCAACCTAGTACTGGTATCAAAAAGATACCGATATAATACTATAAATTACATATGCAAATAATTTTTTAACTAGAATATATCTAAAGGGTCATATTTATCATTATTATTTAAATTTGAGTACCTTACCCCTAATTAAAAAAATTCACTAATAGCAAAGACAAATACAAGGTGATTTTCTAACGGCAAGGTATGGGTGGAATAAAAATTTAACAAAAATAAAATTGCTAATTTGGATAATAGTACAACAACAAATTTGAACTTTTTTCCTTTTCAAAATAATTTTAATTACTAAAAGCCTACATTAAGAGTGAGTAAAAGAAGATATCTTGTACTTTTATCCAATCTTACAGTGTACCAACGTGAAGTGGAATGATATGAAATGAAGAGAAGAAAAGCAGGCAGAAGATAACAGGCATGCGCACTGCTTCTGTCTACTACTTTAATATTTAGGATAAGTGAATAAATAGTATAAAGTTGGTGTCCTAAGGAATCTTAGGATGAAATGAAAGCATAATATTCTAATTTCAATATGTGGGCATTATTATTATTATGAGTGCATGTGTTTAGCCTTAATTAATTATGCTGGTTTGCCTTCACTCTTTTGTTGTTTTCCCATAATTCTCATGGACAATGATGATACTAATTGGTCATCTAGTTGCCTAACCTATTTTTCAAATTTCAAAAGGTAAGCTTTTCTTCTAGTAGGTGGTTGTATTCTTCATTTCTTTGATAATTAGTATTTTGACTATGGCTTGCAAATTAGAACCTTTTTGCCATACATTCTTTTCTCTCCTCCTTTTGCAACCGTTGTTGGGTTGCTAATTTTAATATGACTACAAAACAGTCACAGAAATTAAGTTATAATAAGTAGCTTTGTGATACTCTTTCTTCACATTCTTCGATTTAAGTAGAAGTGTTCCTACAATTATTTTATTGTATTTTAGAAACTTTGTTAGCCCTCAGTAAAGGTTTTTTCTTTATGAAAGCACCCTAAACCATGTTTCTCCATTTAAACTCAACCCTCACCTCATCGTCATAGCAAATAAATAAGTATTAAAGTGAAAAAGAAGCCAAGTATACAAACTTTTAGGAGAATTTCACGTGAGAACAATTATGCTCCCCACTTTCCAATTTTATAGTCCATATTTCAATTTACAATCAATTAGTCCAGAAATAATAGGTTAAGATTCAACATCCAACTCGGTTCTCAAAATTATTATTTAATTTTTAAAAAAGATTGCTCAAGCTTTTAAGTTAATTTTCAAATCAGTAACTGTGACTCAAATATTAGTTCAACAGACCAAATCCATTTGGGTGGTAAAAATTAGATTTTTAACAAGCTTAAATATGTGGGTTTAAATTCCGAATTTGATTTTGTGAGAAATTTGGAGTGAGTGTTATTTAGACTTGTTAGAAATAGTATAAGGAGGTTGTATATAAAATTTGAAGTCATTTAATGGAGATTTGGACTGGTTTTGAACAAAAATTGCAACTGAAAATCGTGGAAGAAGTTCGTCTACAGACGCTTGTATAAAGGTGTATAATAGTGTATAAGATGTGTTTATACACTCTTATACAAGATTATACATAATTATACAAAAAACTGACTTCGTCTTCTTCCTTGTGTTTTTTCTGAAATTTAACTCAAATCTTACTCAAATCTACTCCAAATCACTTCAAATTTAAACTTTGAACTCCTTTTGATATTTTCAATTAATTGGAACAACACCCAATCCAAACAATTAACAAACTCAAAAAATTCTATAAAGCAAAGCTTTGAATGACCTTTAATGGTGGACTTCTACTCTTTAATTTTTTTTTTGCATTCGAACAAGGTGACATAGGGGGAGGAGCAGTAATGGGAAACGGCCCCTTGAAGCATATGTAAAAAATATGAGAAGAAAAGAGAGTGAAAGCAATGGTTGTGAGAACACAGATTTAACTCTATAGCTTTTAGAAGCAATGGTTGTAAGAACACAGATTTTAAATTTGCTAGAGACTAGTTTTCAAAATATGTATAATATGAGTTAGGTCGGGTAAAACTTAAAAATATGGGCCATTTTTTGTTATGGTGTGAAGTCATGTATTTTTTTGTAATTCTTTCAAACTTTTATGAATTAATTTATGAATGTCAAAGTTGATTGATAAATTAGAAAAACACTGAACGCAAGTTCGTCTACCCATTGCGATAATGAGTCTAAGCTGGATCCACCAATTCGGACGTTGCTCCCACACTTTGGTCCATCCATTTCTACTCTCATAGTTCAGATCAACCAATCAGCGGGATCGCCACCCAAACAAGTTGAAATCCATTATTCATATGACTTTCAAAAATAAATAAATAAATAAATAAACAGAGCCCTGCCAAACTCCACCAAAGAATTGATTCCATCTTGACCACTAAAGTTAGGACAGAGATAACGCCCTTGAGTCTACTTTTGACTGGAAAATATTCCCACGAAACCAGGAGGAGGGAAAGAGAGTTTACAACTTCAAAATGACTTCAAATTTTAGTGACATAATATTTTACAATTTTTCAAAAAGGAGCTCTACTCAAATATCAAAATCGCTCACAATATACATATCTTAAGCTGTTAGATTTAGCACAAGGCAGTAATGGATACTACGCTACTTGTGTTATATTGGATCTACTTCGTCAGTAAGCCGATAACCATATGCATCGTGAATAACTGCCCATGGTCTGATTGTGTAATACTTATTTGTATCTTTCTTGTAATAATTTTCAAGTATAAAGAAAATAAAAATGGTTAGTTAAACTAGTTTCTGTAAAGAAAACCATCAAAAAGCAAAACAGCAATGCCGTGCTGATGACCTGCGCGCGCGTGTATATAACAAAATCAATAACCTGCAGCGGTTTAAGTGGCCGGAGTTGAGCTTCAAGGTTTCTTTGGTCTAAACTGCAGCGGAATTTGATACTTCTAATTACAATCTAGTGACTAGTGCTAAAAAGATAGCCTGTGATAATGTAATCATTTTCAGGTCAATTTTTCTAGTACTAATAACTGCAGAGGAACAAGAAAAAAGTGACATTCATTCTTGTCTTCTCAGAAAATTCATTGTAAATTTAACCTTGGAAAAAAAAATTCGAACCATGATCATATCGAAACCCAAATGGTACACCCAGCCTCAAACCGAGGAAGGCGGGACAAGGACAAGAACAATCAGCGAGTCCATTGGACTTTAAAACTGCTAATCTAGGCAGAAAGATTCACTAGAAGAGGGGAAGACGCATGCATGGCACTTATAACTTAGCTCCACAGTTATCCCAGAGAAAGCTGCCCCAATTCCTAAGGGCAATAAAAGTAACACAAAGCCAGAATATCTAGAGCAGGGAATTGACTAAAATTCTCAACTGAAGCACATCTTAATGTAAAGCTATTCAAGTGGTTCTAACCAGATGTCACATAATCTGATCGGCTAGCAATGGTAATCTTCTTTCGAGAGTCGAAATCAACCTTCTCTAAATCACTAACAGTTCCCAGATAACCATAGAAGACTCTCTTCTTCTCTCCAGTCCTATGATCAACCTTGACAAGGTCAGGGTTGTTCTCGTCATCCTTGCCTAGAGTCACGGGCTGCAGTCGAGCCCAACCTTTTCTCCCGCGGTTATCTTTCTCAAAATATTCCGCTAACCGCATGGCATCCATTAAACTTGGAAATTTAACCAGAGTAACACCTAGATGACCTTCTCTGTTATACAAGGCCTTCACCTTTCCATTGTGAAATCCAATACCTGAAAGCAAAATCGGCAATTGCAGTACAGAAACGTTAAGAGATGCAGACATAGAGCTGAAAACAAGCCTGGAGAAAGCATGACGCTGGTGTCTTATAACCAGTACCACATGCATAAATTGGTGGCAAATCCACTATCTAAAGCAAAATAGGAAAATGAAGCGTAGGAGGTGCCGAGAAAGACAGATCTAATTGTAAAAGCAACAAGCACTACAGAACAGCATTAACTTATGATCAGTTCCCCACACAAACACCGATGATAACAATGAACAAAAGGAAGTTTCTAATCTGAGATTCTCCTCGGTTTTTCCTTTCAGAAAAGGTGAAAAAGACTAGGAAATGGAAGAAGAGGGGCTGATAATGAATCCAAGAATGAAACCGTTGGCAGCGGCAAAAACCCATAGCTAGCAATACTCAATGACCAGTAAAAGTGGTATTGTAATAATACCTAGAACACCGAAAGGTTCTCAAGCTTGCAAAAAAAATGGTAACATCAAAAAGACAAACTCACTTCTCACTGAAGCATCTTCAGAAATGGATTCAAACTCAAGTTATTCATTGTAATGTGGCACTAAAAAACTAGGCACTACACCAGTCCTATGAATAAAGATTCCTCAACAGAAAAAAGACGCAAAAATTCCTCATTACTCTAAAGTATGTTGATATTCATCAATTTGATGGCAGAACCATCAGCTTTAGCACCACCAAAATGAGCACCTCAGTGGGCCCAGGTTTAAGTAGCTAGAGAAAGAGCACAAAACTACCACACACAGCGTATCCAGAACCAAGTTTGGCATGGATCAGATGTAGTACCTCCCCCCCCCCCCAAAAGATGGGGGGGATGAAAACCGAAACCAGATGCACCTCAACAGTAGAACTCTCCAAAAGAACTTCAGGAAGCTGAGGTTCAAGCATGAAGTTGCAATCTCATACATGTTGACCATGTAGAAACAGACAATTAAAATACAATAATATTACTGAGCTCCTCAGAAAGAATTCTACTAGTTACTTCTGGAAATATATTGATTATAGTAGCCCTCCAAAGAGGTTCATTTCACATACCAGAAACATCTCACTGAAAATTAGAACCACGCCTTTTCACACTACAGATCAACTACACTGACAGTAGCAAAGATTTAACCTCTTGGTGGATTGCAATGCATGAAAGACAGATATACTGGTTACAAACAGAATACATTTCACGCCCCAAATACATGTTAGCAACACAAATGGCATGTTGCGCTGGGCCCCATGCAATCCACAGTATTCTAAATGCATTGGCTGCTGATCTAAGGATCCACTACAGTGACATGACTGACAATATACACATTCTTTGCCAACTAAAGAATGTTTTGATAAGTAAGACAATTTATTTTGTTTGAATGCACCAAGAAGGTGTAGGAATATCTAAAATGCAAAACACTCAGTAGCACTCTATAAATGTAGGGAATTTGAAAATCTACGAGGAAACCTATTTCATTTACATTTGAACTTTTACTGTAGAAAGACAATCTAAGTGCATTTAAGGAGCTTTTTAGTAAAATAAGAAGCCAACTGCAACGCCATTCAAAGTACTATCTCTAATATCAATTTTTGGATAGATTTTACACCCTAAACATGATAGGGTATTACCTCCGTCCCTCCCTCTCTGTGGCCTTCCTCTTCAATTTCCTTGACAAATCTTCCGATCAGTAAAAGCACATAAATTCTGGTCTAAACTCCGGTAAACTAATTGTACAAACCACCAAGTTTGCTTTTACAGTCCACTATAAGACCTGTAACAGATTTAAGATTCTATCCTGCTTCAGATTCTATGCTTCTTGGCCTAAGAGGTACCCCTCACAAACACTATAGAATAGCACGCCTGAAAGTAGACTTATAAATCATCAGAGACCGCTAGTGTGCAAGACAGCGGAGATTAAAATGACCACTGAAATGCTGAAACACAAACCACCAGCAAAAACGGCATGGTAAATTAATCAAATAGGTCAAACAAATTAAGCGAGTAAAAGTAATAGTCCTGACAAAAGGACCATATTGGGTGGAGACGTTTAGATGTGGCAGGTAGCTATGACTGCTATATGCGTGCAAGAAGATAGCACAGAAGCAGGAAAATTCCCTTGATGAAATGATGGAAATGATAAGAAACAGAGTTGGACATTTTACCTCTAAGGTAACTATCCATTGCCTTGTTTCCCAAACCCTCCATGCGGCCATCATCACGTTTTCCTGTGATAGTGTTGTGGATTATTACCAAAGGGGGCCACAAAACTAGATCATCTCGGTTTGCAGTTGCTTCATCAGCAGATAACATCTGATATGACTTCGAGTTATCAGGAGGTGCCAGATAGTTCCATCCCATCAGAACACACAATGCTTTGTGAAAGGCCAAATGTTCCACTAGTGAATCAGCACTATTCGAGTTGTAGGCATGCATAATAAGAGTGTGCATATCAGGAAAATCTTTTGAAGCCCTGTGTTGTTTTCATGCCAAAGAGTACTTCAGAATTATTCCTCAAACATTCCAAGTTAAGATAAACTTAAGTGTAAGCAAAAATAAAGCATTTAGCAATAAAAGGGAAGTTGTGAGTATTATTTCAGGGTGTGAAACTCAACAAGGTGCAATGAGGCTATTGTGACAGGTGGCAGATCACAGCTAAAATACACCTGAACATGAGATGAACTTTGCCGTCAAAGTTGTCTTCAAACTTACTTTGAAAGGGAAAAAATCTCTTTAAATGTTGGAAAGGGAAGTTAAACAAGTTGATCTCATTGAATGGAACATTGAGATTTTTAACACCTTGAGATTTTCTCCGCGGTGACGAAAGAACATGTAATACAAACTACCAATCATACAAATTCCACCTATGGCAAACTTACTATGAACTACACTGCCAATCTAATGAGTAACAAGGGAAAGTAAAGCATAGAACGGCATATGAGCCGTGCACAGAACTACTTCCGTCCCATACCAAGATGTGGGAGAAAACGACAGCTGCGCAAACTAATCATGACTAAAACCATTCAGTTTTTCTTCCTTCACTAGTTTTATGCAAGCTACCAATTCATACCACAGCAACCATAACCAAGATAGTGGCATAGTTGAGCAATCAAGCAAAGAAAATTTATAAACGGAAGTCCATGATTTGGTTGCACGCGTTGACCTGTTGAAACTCAAACCGGAGGCCACACTAAAAGGTGGTAAAGGTATCAGATATTGCTCTCATTTACCACACAATAGTCTACCATTTTCATCTATCATGGAATACGACAATCTGGTTCAACCACAAAATGATAATACAACATTGTGAAAGTAGCAAGCTACTCCTCCACCAACAAGAACTTTTGTTTAAAATGGGAGAACAATAGAATTCTTGACAAACATTAGAACAAGGTAAAGGAAAAAGCTTTTCTATATCCTAGTGATCTATGAAAGAAAATATTCAAATACAAAGCTCTGAAAGAGTTATGCCTGCATAACATGAGCACATTGGTGGAATTCTACCTAGGTTGACTACCTTCAAGTCATTTAGCTGATACTTTCATCACATCTGCAATTAAGAAAACAAATGACTAACTTCCTGAATGTTAAATGGTTAATGCATGGTCGCCAGTCTACAAAGATCCAACAGAGGAAGCAAGAAAGAAAAACTTAAGTCAAATATAGTTTGTATCATTGTATGAAAAGGACCACTAGTCAAGCATTTAAGCAGGTAAGGTGCTAGAAGCTTTACTTGCTGCTCTACCCTTAGGAACTGGAAACTCACCTCATCTCAAACTAATGTGATAAAGCATCTAATTCATTGATAGAAAAAGGCTCTTCCACAAAAACTCTTTAAGAGCTCCATGGTGATAGTCACATAGGTCAAGCAGGGTAGAGTTATAGCTCAGGTAACCAATCAATAACAGAGAAGCTTCTAAGGCATAAAATTGCCTCACCACAAAGAAGAAAGAATCAACACAATAAGCTCCGTAAAGCTAAAGCTAATCTCCAAAGACTGATGAAGTACATTCAACATGCAGCCACTCAGCTATAAAAAGAAATTATTTTTTATTTTTTTTGAGAAGGATATTCAGCTATAGATTTTCTATCAAATATGAAATAATGCAAGTGTCGAAAAGCATATAGAAAAGACTCCCCCCTCCCCTCTCTATCTATCTCTCCCCACACAGGTATGTGGACCATGCCTCCCTTGCTTCATATATCTGAGTGTATGCCACTAGTTATTCCTTTTTAAAGCAATCATAGGACTAAGGACGATGAGAGAAGATGAAAACAACAGATAAATTAGGCTATCACAAAAAGAGCCCCAATAGTATATTGAATCAAACAAATACCCAATTAGAGTTTATATCACCCTCATTACTCTGATCAAAGAAATGCTTTAGTTTGATCCGATGACACAATACATCATACAAAATATTTGAAATAACTTTAAGAGACCTAATAAAAGCTTTGTACCGCCTTAAGCAACTAATTAGATGTCTCACAAAAGTTGAACAAAAACTTCCCTTACTGTTCTCACTAATAACTGGATGGGTCAACACTTTATTTTACTTCACATTTTCAGAACATTATATATTTTGAATTTTGAGACAATATTGTCATTGTTGTTACTGTTAGGTACTTCAGAATTTCATTATGAAAATAAGATATACAAAAACCACAATTTCCTGTACACAGAACATCCTTTCCCTCTGAGATATGTCACCTGCAACACCAATAACTCTCACCTCAATATGATTCTTTTGGGTTATTATCTCACTTAACAACTATTCTTCTTGTGCATTTGTACACCATGGTCCTTCATAAAAACCTCCTTAGCAGATATTAAACATACTTAATTTCACTATCAGTATTTTAATTTTCCTAAAAAAGTATTTTAGAACAGATTCCTACCTCTACCAATGCACTTAATCCTCTGAACTAAACATGAGATACAAAGGCTATGTATTACAGTATGTATTGTATAACACCCATGCACCCTATACTGCAGTTGCTGCTCAAACAATCCTACAATGATATCAGTTCTCATTTTAGTGGGTACTAAAGTTATCAGTAGCAGCTAAATCAATGCATCAGCAGGATGTTCTCCACAAAAACCAACAAAATTTGTTACATCTATAGCCTGTTTGGCCAAGCTTTTTTGCCAAAAATTGAGGTGTTTGGCCAAGCTTTTAGAAGGAAAAAAAAGTGTTTTTGAGGAGAAGCAGAAGCAGTTTTTGAGAAGCAGAAAAATATAACCTCTCTCCAAAAGCACTTTTCTGAGAAGCACCTTTGAGAAAAATACACTTAGAAGCAATTTTCAAAAGCTTGGCCAAACACTAATTATTGCTCAAAAGTGCTTTTCAAATTAATTAGCCAAACACAAACCGATTATCACCAAAGTACTTTTTTGAAAAGCACTTCTCAAAACAAGCAAATTATAGAAGCTTGGCCAAACAGGCTATTAACCCAATTCGAACATAGTCCAACACTTAATTTACATACCAAGCATCATCATTAGAAGAAATAGAGGATTACGCGTACAGATAGAACAAGGGAGAATCTTACATGAAATTAAGTACATGATCTACTCACAGCAGGAAATAAGGATGTAAGTTACTATTGAGTTTGAACAGAGATTAAGAATGAGAACTCAAAATAAGCAATGAGAGCAAGAAATTGCTTTGGACGATTGAATTAGAAACCATGTCTGAATGGCTGAGATCATTCCAGAAGAATGTAAACAATCCTAATTAGGCAACAAGCTCTTGGAAAATTTTTGAGAGCATGAACGAAGAATAGGGACATGTTCATCTCAGTGGAAAGGATGCAGAAATAAGATCTGGCAAGAGAATCAAAGAAATTGGAACATAAATTACAACATTCAAATAGAGAAGCAAAGTACAGCAAGTGAATAGAAGAAATGGGAAATAAATGATGATAGTAAGGCAGAGAAAGTACAGCACTATTAAACCATAACACTAGGTGAGCATTTGATTGGTCTGACTGTTGGTTTAGAATTTTCGAAAGTTTTTTAAAAACTGTGGTGCTCGAGCTAGTTTGCACACCTTGATAATTGGATATAATCGGTAAGAAAAGTTGCTTATCTAGAAAACAATATGGCTTCAAGAATGCCATCTCAGTAACAAGAAACAATGACACAAATGAATAATAGACCAACAACAACTGCATATCAATCCAAAACTAATAGGGGAACAGCATTTAGTATATAATAGAGCTCAAATAAATGATCTGTTATAACATCACATAAGGCCACATATCTTTTTTTAACTGATATTGCAATAACGCCTTCAAAGAGATGAAGATTGAAGAGAGAGAGAGAGAGAGAGAGAGAGAGAGAGAGAGAGAGAGAGAGGCTCCTAGCACATTTTCCCCCATTGAAGGGCAAAGCAAACTAAATTCAAACAGCCGATCAAGATCTTTTTCTTTTTCAAATAAGAGCAGACCAGGAAACAGGCCATTCATTCTCTGGCCCAAGCGAAGTTTTGAGCAGACCTCAAAAGCACCATGGTATGAGTTACCACAACAAAGCATAATGTTTGAAGATAAGCAGACTCATTCTTTTTCTAACTTAAAACCACCTAGTTCTTTGCTGACAGGTCAAGACACAAACCTAGCCATTATTTGCCAGTAGTTTCCAAATTAAACTTGATCATGACAACATCCTGATGTCAGCATCTCTAACAACTAATGTAAATTATATCAGTGCTCTGTAAAAATCAAACACTCTCTATATAACTTGGAGCTAACTGCTTCTTTATCTACCTGCTAAAGACCCTTGACAACCTACCAACTATACCTCTACAACAATAGTCAAAATTTGACAGGAATTGTCTGGAAACTGAGCCCTGAAATACACATCACTGATGTCAGCAGCAACTGTATATTGAATAAAAATTTTAATTCAAGAGCTTAGAGATCATAAAACAACAACTAATTAGCTTGGGCACCTAGGAAAAACAATTTATTAGTAGATTTAACACACAAAAAATTCTCTCTAGTAGATGCTATACGTATGTGCATGCAAGTCAGATTCTACTGAAGAAAAATTGCATTAGAAGACAATCCTATGTCGCAACTGAATCAACACAAACAAATAATTCAATCTACACATCAACAATCAAGAAAAAACATTTGAGACACAATTAGTATATTTCCCAGACCTGTTACAAGCAAGACACTGCAAATGGCCCTGCTTTCCATCAGTCAAAAAACTCCTTTTGAGATTAGCATTTTCATAAATTAACTTAACCATAAGTAAAAAAGACTTCTTTAATGCAGTTTGATCCACCTCATTGTGCCTACTAATCCTACTACTCCCACTCCCTTCAGTTCTCATATACTTTGCAGGAGGCCTAATCATTTCTTCTCCTCCTCTACCCATATGCAAACTACTCATTCCATGGGCCCCAAGCCCACCTGCATTCCCATGTTCCAATACCTGTTGCCTTAACCTCTCAAGCCCATCTTTCCCTCCCTCATCACCAAACTTCCTTTTCATCGCAATATTATTATTTTCACCACCAACAACATGGGCCCGTTCTGCATTCCAATATTCCTGATTCCTATTCCTCATAAGCCCGTCATCGAATCCTAAGCCCGGCCCGACACGAAACTCAGGCCGGGGAAAATCTTGATAATCAAGGGGTAAAGCGAAGTAAGAGCGTACAGAACCATCAGCTAGGACCATGGTTCTGCGCTCAAGCATGTGAAACCCGTATGAAGGAGGAGGGGGTGGGTCACGGAAAGGGAAAGGGGGTAGGAGGCTTAGGTGGGTCTGGGTATTCGGGTCGGGTTTTGGTGATGGTTTGTTGTTGTGATTAATGGGTTTCTGGTTTGGGTTCGGATGATTATTGGGGTTTGTGGGTTTGGGGGAGGGTTTCGAATTGGGGTCGCCGGATCCGGAGGCGGCGGCGGCGGAAGAAGGATTTTTGCCGGCGGGGGGATCCCATCGGGACTTTTTCTTGGAGGAAGAAGGAGGAGTTAGTTTATTATTGGAGGAGGGTTTTGGAGGGTGGCTACCTCCTGCCATCCAAAAGTAGGGCTTTTGACGTCGAAACTATTTGTGGAAGAGTTCGAGTTCAAAGGGAGGAGTTAAGTTATATGTGCAAGAGTACGTATGAAAATACAGAGATGCTTTTAATTTAATTTCTTAAGAGAGATTTGTAATGAGACCTCATAATGATATTAGGGCACATGAATATTAAGGTTATATATAACAGGAGGGAAATCATATCAAAAGACTTTGCAAAGTCGTTCCAAAGCAATACATGTTTGGCTAAAAACACAACATAATATGAGAAGTAAATGAAGAATTCATACATGCCATAATGATATCAACTACTTGGGATTAATGTTTAATCGTATTATCGTTACACTTCACAAAAGTAAACAATAAAATCAGCCAACTATTTATGTAAAAATGCCATTAAAAAGTTAGCACAAATATGACAGATATTTATGTATTATTCCATCCGTCCTAATTTATTGCACGCCCCAAAATAGATTACGACGTGATAGGCTCCCATTGCCTACCAACTTACATCGAGCAAACCATAAAAATATAATACAATAATAAAATACACAGCACTTACGTATGTGTCTCAACTGCATGGCAAACAAGCACATAGCCCTTTGCATCTGTTTTTTAGTGATACAATTATGTAGTACATAGCCCTTCCATCTATGTTTCAATAGTACGATAATAGAGTATATAGTTTTTCCGTCTATGTTTTTAATGGTACCATAATAGAATATTGTCAAAACCCGAAATCTTATATGTCGTGATGGAGCCTATTACAATACTAGGCAAGTCACAACAACAACAACAACGACCCAATATAATCTCACAAGTGGGGTCTGGGGAGGATAATATGTACGCAGACCTTATCCCTACCCCGAATGGTAGAGAGGCTGTTTCCAGGAGACCCTCGGCTCAAAAAAAGCAACAAGAGCCGATATATTAGTACCATAAAAATGCATAATAAATAACAGCAATATAAGAGATATGAAATACAGAATACAAAATACGAAATAGATGGCTGATAAAGTACAACTAGCAGGTAAAACCCTGCATCAATAGACGACCAATGACATTCTTAGTCTAACTCCTAACTGGCTAGTCTCACTCTATTGTGCTGTAGAAATATTCACAACTTTCCCCTAACCTACAACCTTAATGCTCGACCTCCATAATTCCCTGTCAAGGGCCATGTCCTCAGTAATCCTAAGTCGCGCCATGTCCTGTCTGATCACCTCTCCCCAATACTTCTTAGGTCGCCCTCTACCTCTCCGCGTGCCCACTACAGCCAGTCGCTCACACCTCCTCACCGGTGCATCAGTGCTCCTCCTCTGAATGTGTCCGAACCATCTGAGTCTTACTTCCCGCATCTTGTCCTCCATGGGGGCCACACCCACCTTCTCTCGAATATCTTCATTACTAATCTTATCCATCCTTGTATGCCCGCACATCCACCTCAACATCCTCATCTCTGCTACTTTCATCTTCTAGATGTGTGAGTTCTTTACCGGCCAACATTCAGTTCCATATAACATGGCAGGCCTAACCACTGCTCTATAAAACTTATCTTTTAGTAACGGTGGCACTTTCATGTCACATAAGACTCCCGACGCTAACCTCCACTTCATCCACCCCACCTCTATACGGTGTGTGACATCCTCGTCAATCTCCCCGATCCCCTGAATAACCGATCCAAGGTACTTGAAACTACCCCTCTTGGGAATGACTTGAGAGTCAAGCCTCACTTCAACTCCTGCTTCCGTCGGCTCAACTCCAAATTTGCACTCGAGGTATTCCGTCTTCGTCCTGCTCAACTTGAAACCTTTAGACTCAAGAGCATGTCTCCAAATCTCTAGCCTCTCGTTGATGCCGCCTCGTGTCTCATCAATTAGAATAATGTCATCAGCAAATAGCATGCACCATGGCACCTCCTCTTGAATATGATGAGTCAGTGCATCCATCACCAGGGCAAATAGGAATGAGCTGAGCGCAGACCCTTGGTGCAACCCCGTAATAACTGGAAAGTGTTCAGAGTCGCCTCCTACTGGAAAGTCCTAGGCAAGCCGACAACCACAAATAACTACGCATTTTTAAATTGAAAACAAGATGAAACATGTTTAATAATAATAACTTTAATAAATAATCGACAAGAAATACTGCAACTCAATACAAAATTCCCGAAAACTGGGTGTCACTGGCTCCAGAGGCGCAATTGGTCTTGCTGTACAATTTTTGGATGTTTATGTGGCACTTTGTTAATTATTTATGATTTTTGCCCATTTTTATTTTATTAAAAAAAATAAAAAAAAATGTGTGTGTCATGCGTAATTTGAACCGTAATCCGGTTGTTAAATGGTAAATCATAAAAAATGCATTTTTGTCCTGATTTGTTGCCTTGTTTAATTTTACCTACTTTCTAACATTTTAATATGCGTGTAATAATTACATTAAGTGTTAATTAATGGTGTTTAGTTTTTATTTAATTAGGTTGTGTGTTTAAGAAAATTAGAAATAAAAAAAAAAAGAGGTTGAAACTTGTTTTAAATGAATCTGGGCCGATTCCCCATTTCAAAATCTAAAGCCCAAACGAGCAGCCCAAGCCACCAGTCTAAACAGCCCACCCCCAGGCCACAAAACGACGTAGTTTGACACCAAAACTACGTCGTTTCAATGCCAATCCATCTCGACCATTCAAACCAAGCTGATCCAACGGTCCAGATCTCTCACCCATAATCCCCATTACCCGACCCGTTACCCGAACCAACTCTGGCCCTTACTAAGCCAAACGACACTGTTTCTTTTAAGCCTTCAGATCCAAGCCGTTGATCTCGATTGATCCAACGGCTGAGATCAAACCATCCACTCTATATATAAGTTTCCTACCATACCCTACCTCTTATCCAAGACCCCCGCCTTCATCCTCATCCCCTTCCCCACGAAACCCTAGCCGCCCCCTTTCCCTTCACCATTAATCCCGGCGGCCTGAACGCCGGTGGCCCTCACCTTAACACCCTAGGACCACCTTGACACCCTGAACATGAATCCACTAACCGTTCAGCTCGAATCCCATCCCACCTTCTCGAATCTTCATTTGAAGATTCGAGTCAAAACTCGATCTACACCGATCTGCCCTAAATTCATACCAGACAGTCCCCGCACCTCCCTCGTGACCAAACCATGCTTGGTTTGATCCGAATCTAACTAAGGAAACCCAAAACCCAAATCTGCCCTCTAAGAACCCTAGGTTTCCTCGTGACTGATCCGTGTCTGTTTGAGCCAAGTGATTAGGGTCTAATGGACCCTAATCGAAGTGTTTCTCATTTGAGAAAAACTTCGATTAAAGTCCGTTCAACCCCAAGAAAGGTCTGTTTGAATCCAAGACAAGGTTTTCTGATTTTTTCAAGTTTCGAGGTAATGTTTGTTTTTCTTTATCAGTTCGTTTTTGTCTGTTGTATTTGAATGTCTGTTTGTGTGTCCAGTTGTTTGTTTAATTTGTGTCCTTAAAATTTTTATCAACTGTTTCTATCCATCTCTGTTTTGACTGAATCTTTCTTGCATTTACTGGTAATGCGCGTGTGGGTAAACTGTATAGTCAATGGAATTTGAAACTGCTCGATTGGTCAGTCCCCGAGGTCGTCTATGTTCTGACATTGCAATCTGAACCCCTTTGTTAATACTGTTAGGTTTCTGATCATGGTTCCGATTGTACATGTTATGATTAGTATGGTTGAGTCGACATATGTCGTCAATTAGTTTCAGCTGTCTGAACAATAACCAAATTGACCTGCTTCTATTAAGCATTGTCTGAATCAATTAGGAATTGAATTTAGTTACTTATAGTTGTTAACTTGAATCAGAAATATAAAAGGATTGGTTTTGTTTAGTTGCAGTCGGAATTGGAGGGCATGTGCACTTGTGCACAACATGTGCGTAAAGGCCTTTGTTAAGTTTAAAATAGTTTGACAGCATATGCTGTCAGATTATATTCTGCTGCCCATATTCTGCTTTAGTTCAGAAATAATAAACCTTACTTAAAAGGAAGTCTGCCAGGGAATATCACGGGGGTGTGTTTTTATTTAAATAGTAAGTGGAAACTGAAAAGAAGACAGCACATGGGAGGGGTTTTTATGATTGATGAACAGGCTGTTAAAGGGCTGAGTTTTAGGCTTATAAGAGGGGATACACATTGAGAGACACAGACAGACAGATACACATAGGGAACTCAGATTGAACATTGAGAGCTGAGTGCTGAAAAACAGAAAACTGGAAAAGAATTCTTCTTGATAACTCAAGTAGATTTCAAAACTGAAAATTGGCACTGGATTTTGAAAAGAAAAGAGATAGTGAGAGAAAAATAGAGGGGCTTATACAGACACACATACGAGAGAGAAAAACATACAGAAATCAGAAACTGTTTTCTTCCTACTGTTTGTTCGATTCTCAGTTTGTTCAACCTGTTCAGTCAGTTCTGTTTTCTTTCAAGTATCAGCTAAGTGTATTGGTTGGTTTGCATTGGTTGATTCTCTTGGAATTGGATTGTCTGGATTTCTATTTCTATACTACTGGTCATTGCTGTCATTCTGCCATTTTTCCAGCGGCTCTAGTTGCCTCTTGCACTGGGATTTTGTTCTATTTATTACCTGCTGTCACTGCTGCTGTTTGGTATTGCTTCTATTGCTTTACTGACCCCTTGCTTCTTCTGTTGTATCCAACATCCAGGTACATACTAGAACTTTGCATCTGATGTAACAATGAAAGCATGAAATAAAAGATATGCGGGAGTTTAATCATTCGTTTGCTGCAGTTACAGTTTTTACGAATGTTATTAGATTTGTATAACTTGTTTAGTTTGTAATTCAATAAAGAAACACATTAGGTAGCCTTGTACTTAATTGCAGCTTAGTTCATCTTAAATTGTGATTTCAGTTGTTTAGTGGGTTGTCTGATAAGGAATGTATGAGTGTTTTGGCACACAGATAATTAGACAACCTTTCGACTAATATTCTGCATGTATAGAACATAATGCTTTAATCTTGCCAGATATGATATAGTTTTATTGGATCTTTTAGGCAGTTCACATGATCATGTTTCAAACTCTATTAGTAATAGTTTCCGATAAGTTAATTCCACTGACCTGGTTTAAATAAGCGAGTTTCAAACTCGGATCAGAAGAACATTTATCATAAGCTTTTAGCAGTTCTATTGATCTTGTATATTAATTTCCCCTGACAATTTAACAACATGTTCATCCATGAAATAAAGCACAAAACAATTCACGCCTCATAAACAACTAATCAGATAATCAAATAAGAATCCAAAGTTGGTCAAGCATGTAATTAGCACGCAATCCTCTTTCTTTCATTTTATTAGAGACAAACACGATAGAAATGTAGTCACTATAGGTTTATCCTCTTAAAAAAATGAGACGAGCCTCGACAAATAAAAATGCACAAGTTGCGGGGCCCTCTAAATGTATATATTGAAATACTTAGAATTCGGGACAGGCCGTTTAGCGAATTTTACGGCCTTCCCAAAATAACAATACACTAGTTTCTTTAGGCGCGGTTTTAATAATTTAACCTTCTTAAACACGGGCACACATTGATGTGACCCAGATTCAAATCTCAACGGAGTCGAAATGTGTTAACAATCACGGGTGCATTGATTATGACGTGGTTCGAGATGCATTTTCACGACGAATTCTATAAAATAAATGACAATAATAAAAGCGGTTTAAACTTAATAAAAGCATATAAGTCACAACATGTATTTAAATCAGATATTTAGCCATTATAACAATTTAAGCGGCCGTGCTAGAACCACGGGATTCGAGGGTGCCTAACACCTTCCCTCGGGTCAACAGAATTCCTTACTTAGAATTTCTGGTTCACAGACTTCATTTGGAAAAGTCGAAAATTTCCTCGATTTGGGATTCAAGATAAACCGGTGACTTGGGACACCAAAAACCAAACCTTTCCCAAGTGGCGACTCTGAATTAAATAAATAATCCCATTTCGAATATTGTCACTTAAATTGGAAAAAATCCCTCGCGCATTTAACCCTTCGGGGCGGGCACGCAAAAGGAGGTGTGACAGCTCTGGCGACTCTGCTGGGGATTTAAAACCCAGAACCTCCGGTTCAGGGTTCAAGAATTCGAGCTTAGAATAATTGTTATATTTGGCTTTATTATCTGATATTTATTACATGTTTTGACATAACGTGCTGCAATGTTTGTTTTTTACTACTTTGATATTATCTGAACTGTATATAAACTGTGCCGAATCCTTCTCTCTTCACCTCCGGGGAGAAGCTCGCTGGTCGAGGCTCCCTATTCTGTTAGTGTCGATACCTGAAATAAGAAAGAGGACGGATAAGTTACGAAGCCGGACGGCCTTTTGGTTCCCGGTAAGTTGCCCCTCCTCGACTCGAGTTGTCCGCTCGGGTACACAGTCTAGAACATCTACCCAGGTTATAAACCTAGTATAACGAAACCTCATGTCGGATCCCTAGTAGGAACGCTTATCTGCATCAAGTTGCATTTGACATAGGGGACTCAACACAGGGGTTGGGTACGTCTAGGACAGGCAACCTGGAATGAAAAGACCATCCTGCTGCATCCCGTTTGTTCTGCGCATCTATTTGCTTCAGATCTGCATGTTGACCGGTTTTCGAAAAATTTTCAAAAAAAAAAGAATAACAGGGTAGGGAGATAATTACTTATTCTTTTAAAAAAAAAACATGTCCGAGTAATGTCAAACCTAACCGGAATTTTATAAAATATATAACAAATGAAAAAAAAGCTTGTCTCTCAGTTTGACCATTCCTTTTAATCACTTTCAAAATCCAAAAAAATATATAAATAAAAAATCAAAAAAAAAAAAAATTTGTTTCATTTGTAGCACCTGTGAGCACGTGATTTTTGTTTTCGCGCGACAATCGCTCCAAAAGAAATAAAAATAATAACAATTGGTCCTGCTGTACAATTTTTGGATTTTTACATGGCGCTTTGTTAATTATTTATGATTTTTGCCCGTTTTATTTTTAAAACAAAATACAAAAAAATGTATGTGTCATGCATAATTTGAACCGTAATCCGGTCGTTAAATAGAAAATCATAAATAGGCATCTTTGTCCGTGATTTTGTTTTTGTTTGATTTTACCTGTTTTAAAATATTTTAATGTGTGTGCAAATAATTGTATTAAGTGTTTATTTAATTTTAATTTGATTTACTTAGGTTTTATTTTTAAAATAAAGAAGAAAATAAAATAATAATAAAAAAAAAATCTTTTTTCGGACTTGGGCCAATTTTAAACAAATTGGCCCAAATAAACTCAGCCCAAAACCCAGGCTTGCCCGGTCCGTGACCAGCCTACTTCGAGAACATACAAACGACGCCGTTTTAATTCAGGCTGATCTGAGCCGTTGATCTCTGAAAGATCAACGGCCAAGATCTCTCACCCCGAACCCACTAACAGACCCGACCCATCTCACCCGGACCGACCTCAACCCTTTACCCTTGAAACGACGTCGTTCCCTGTTAGTCGAAGGATCCTGGCCCTTCATCATATTTCATCCAACGACCAGGATTCACCTATCCACTAACTATATAAACTTGCAACCATACCCTGCCCCTCTATCCAATACCCCGGCCTTCGTCTTCACAGACCCTTCCCCTTCAAACCCTAGCCGCCCCCATCTCCCTTCGCCAGAAACCCGGCGGCATGAACGCCGGTGACCTTCACCTTAACACCCTAGAATCCCCTTGCCATCCTGAACATGGATCTGTTAACTACTTAACTCGAATCCCTTCCCACCTTCTCGAATCTCCGTTTGAAGATTTGAGTCGGAACTTAACTTACACCGTTTAACCACAGTTTCACACCAGACACTCCCCAGACCCCCCTCGTAACCAAACCATGCTTGGTTTGGTCCGAATCTGACCAGGGAAGCATGAATCCCAGATCTGATTTTTGGAACCTTAGGGTTCCTCGTCAATGGTCCGTGTCTTGTTCAAGCCGAAGAGATTAAGGTCTAATGGACCTTAATCGAAGTGTTTCTCATCTGAGAAACACTTCGATTAAAGTCCGTTCAGCCTTAAGAAAGGTCTGTTCGAGTCCAAGCTAGGGTCTTTTGATTTTTCGGGTTTTAAGGTGAGTTTTGCTTTCTTTTCTTTATTTGTTTTAGTCCATGAGATTGTTCTAAAGGTTGTTCATGTTTCGTGAAATCTGTGTTTTGAGTTTTATCAACTGTGTCCTGTCCACCTTGCCTGAACCTTTGTTGTTTGATTGAGTTTCTTCTTCTACTTGTTCTGATAATATGTATGTATGTATTTGTTGTGCAATTGGTTGAATTTCAAATTTGAACTGTTTAACTGATTCCTCGGGTACAATTCTATTTAGTCAATACAATTCGAATCATGTGTCCTATACTGTTAAATGTCTGATTTTGGTTTCGATTGTATGTGTTATAACTAATATAGTCGAGTCGATAAATGTCGTCAATTAATTTCAGTAGTTCAAATGTTAACAATTGAACCTGTTGCCTGCTGCAACTTTGTTTGAATCAAAGTAAGAATCAAGTATGGTCACTTATAGTTGCTGTATTTGAATCTGAAAATAAAAGGGTAGATTGTTAGCTGCAATATGAATTGGAGGGCATGTGCATTTGTGCACAACATGTGCATAAAGGCCCTTTTGGATTAAAATAGTTTGACAGCATATGTTGTCAGATTATATTCCTGCTGCCCATGTTTGCTTTTAGTAAATAAAATGGGAAAGAGGACTGTCAGGGAATGTCATGGGAGGGTTTTATTTTTAAGTAATTAAGTGGAAAAAGAAAACAGATCACATGGGAGGTTTATATACTTAAAGGTTTGAGTGGAAACTGAAAAAGGGAGAGCACATGGGAGGGTGTTTGGGTGATTGATGAACATGCTGTTAAGGGCAGACTTTAGGCTTATAAAAGGAAGAACTCCCATCAGTTTAAAAGGAGAAAAAAAGAGAACAGGGAGATAGGGATACAGACAGGGAAATTGTTAACATAGAGAGAGAGAGACTGAATCATTGAGGGCTTGAAGTTCAAAAAAGAAAGAAAAACTGAGAGGAGTTTCTTTTGATAACTCAAATAGATTCCAAGATTGAAAATTGTCACTCTTTTGTTTAAGAAGAAAAGAGATAGTGAGAGAGATATCATAAAAAGGTACATACAGACACATTGAGAGAAGCTATATACACAGATAGAGAGTAAACAAGAAATAGGGAATATACAGAAATTTCAGGAAAACTGTTTTCTGTTTGGGCTTCATTTGCTGTCAACCTGTTGGGCTGTACTGATTCTTCCAAGTCTCAATTGAGATTTCTGGTGGTATTTTCGTGCTTAGTTTCTTTTGAGTTGGTCTGCCTGGAGTTTTGTTTATGCTTCACTGCCTACTGCTGTCATTTTCCACTTTTTCCTCGTCTGTAATTGTATCTTGCACCGGAACTTGTCCTGCTGCTGTTATCTGTTACTGCTGCTGTTTCGCTTGCACTGTTTGCTCAACTGACTCTCTCGCTTTCTTCATTGTAAGCATCTTCTCAGGTACACACTTCGAATCTGTCTGATGTAACTGATGTCGAAATGAAAATTGAAATGAAAGATCTGAAGAATCTTTAATCATCTGTGGCTTTACTTACAACTTTGCGAATATTGTTAAAGTTGTATAAATCCTTTAATTTGTAGCCTAATAGAGGATACATTCGTAAGTTTGTACTTAATTAATGTTTATGTTGATCTGAAACCGTGGTATTTGATTCATTTAGAAGCATACAGGATGTAAACACAGTTCATGGAGTGTGAAACTATTAAATATGATTGTTAGAATTGAACTCACTCTTTCAGCATGCTTTGAATAAGTAGGGGCCAATGGCTTTTAAATCTAGCCAAATACAATACAGTTTTAAATCACCCAGTTTCGACTTCTTTAGGCGATTTATAGGACTAGCTTTGAATATCATCGGAAACATTCTTTAATAAGGAATTCTACTAACCCTGTTTAAGCAAGTTAATCTAAATTCGACTTAAAGATGTTTGTTCGGATTAAGTGGTGTATTTCGTTAACTCGTATGTGATTTCCTTGTCAAATTAAAGCATTTTCCCATTAAAATATAATGTTTTCTTAACTTTGTAAATAATTAATCATAAAAACCCGGATTAGGCCAAAGCAGCATGTACCTTTTTTTTCTTCTAGTTTTAGAGACAAATGTATTAGAAATGTAGCCACTTTAGGATATCCTTTCTAAATAGAGACGAGCCTCGCCAAATAAAAATGCAAAATTGCGGGGCCCTCAATAAATAATCATAATAAATATTTAGAATTCAGGATAGGCCGTTTAGTGAATTTCATGGCTTCCTACAAAAAATAATAATGCGCTAGACTCTTTAGGCGCGACTTAATTAAATTACATTCTTAAACCCGGGTGCACATTGATGTGACCCGAATCCAAATCTCAACGAAGTCAAAATGTGTTGACGATCACGAGCGCATTGATTGTGACGTGGTTCGAGATGCATTTTCACGACGTTGCAATTCTATAAAAATAAGTGATAATGATAAAAGCGATTTAAACTTAATAAAAGCATGTAAGTCATAACATGTATTTAAATCAGATATTTAGCCATTATAACAATTTAAGAGACCGTGCTAGAACCACGAGATTCGAGGGTGCCTAACACCTTCCCTCGGGTCAACAGAATTCCTTACTTAGAATTTCTGGTTCGCAGACTTCATTTGGAAAAGTCGAAAATCTCCTCGATTTGGGATTCAAGATAAACCGGTGACTTGGGACACCAAAAGCCAAAACTTTCCCAAGTGGCGACTCTGAATTAAATAAATAATCCCATTTCGAATATTGTCACTTAAATTGGAAAAACTCCCCTCGTGCATTTAACCCTTCGGGGCCGGGCGCGCAAAAAGGAGGTTTGACAGCTCTGGCGACTCCGCTGGGGAAAATTAACCCAGAACCACTGGTTCAGGGTTCAAGAATTCGAGCTTAGAATAATTGTTATATTTGGCTTTATTATCTGATCTTTATTACATGTTTTTGCATAACGTGCTAAATGTTGTCTTTTACCGTTTTGATATTATCTGAACTGTATATAAACTGCGCCGAAACCCTTCTCTTCCTACCTCCGGGGAGAAGCTCGCTGGTCGAGACTCCCTATTCTGTTAATGTCAATACCTGAAATAAGAAAGAGGTCGGACAAGTTACAAAGCCGGACGATCTCGCGGGTCCCCGGTACGTAGCCCCCTCCTCGACTCGAGTTGTCCGCTCGGGTACACAGTGTAGAACAAATACCCAGGTTACGAACCTAGAATAACTTGACTTCATGCCGGATCCCTAGTAGGAACGCTTATTTGCATCATGTTGCATTTGACTTAGGGGACTCAACACAGGGGTTGGGTCCGTCTAGGACTAGCAACCTGAAATGAAAAGACCATCATGCTGCATTCCTATCTGTGTTGCGCATTTATTTGCTTCGGTTCCGCATGCCGACCGGTTTCTAAAAAAGAAAAATAGCAGCGTAGGGAGATAATTACTTATTTTGGAAAAATAAAACCAATGTCCAAGTAGTGTCAAAACCTCGCCGGAATTTTTCTAAAAAAAAAAAGAGAATAAAAACAAAATTTGTCTTCTTAGTTTGAGTTATTAAAAAAAATAATATAATTTTTTTTTTATCACTTCCAAAATCAAAAAAAAGAGAAGGTATTTATTTAAAAGTAAAAAAAAACGGAAATTCATAATTAAAAAAAAATGTTGTCTCTTTCGTAGTACCCCTTTTATAAATTCAGACTAATAGTCCAAATATTTCCTAAAAAAAAATAATATTTTCTTTAGTTTTTATCTCTTTGCAAAAGAAAAAATATAATAAAATACGTATTCTTGATTTCTAGGTTTATTTGATTTTTTCTATTTACGATATTCGAGAACTACGCCGGTTTGATTCTCACCGGATGTGAGATACGTAGGCAACCCTCATCGGGTCCAACCCCACCTTTTGCTAAAATAGCCAAAAATCAATAAATAAATAAAAACGTGTCAAATTTTAAATTTTGCCATAAATAAGTGGGGTGGTGTCCAACCTTCCCTTTTGCTAAAAATAGCCAAAATATATGTCAAATTTTAAATCTGTCATAAATAAGTCGGGTGATGCTGTTTTGTCGTAAATAGCCGAATGTTCCCGAAAGGGACGCCGGAAGGCTGACTTTGCATAAACAGCCACCTTTGGGTCTTGTTTAGTATTTTTGTCCAGTTGACCCACACGGCCTTAAAATCTTCGTCCTCAAAGTGTTTAAAAGCCGTGTTCAAAACTTGATCCCCTTTGTAAAATATTTTTGAGTCAAAGTCATTTTTGTTGAAATCACCTTAATAAATGTGCAGGATGAGCACGATGCAAAATGAACATTTTTCAATAATGACCAAAATCCCTGTCAAGTTACGGCTATGGTGGAATGATCTAGGTGCTGAAGGACAAAATGAGGTCAAGAAATATCTGAAAGGTCTTGTGGGTTTGTTGGAAATCCAACCTCGGGGAGATATCATAAGAGCTTTGGTTACCTATTGGGACCCGGCGCACAATGTTTTCCATTTCTCTGATTTTGAACTCACCCCGACTTTGGAAGAAATGGCCGGATACATCGGGAATACTGAACTTCCCTTGAGGCAAAAATACTTGGTCGCCCCAAGAGTTGTCACGGTACATAGGTTCCTAGATTCATTGAAGATACCTAGAACAGTCCACAACCCGGATCTGGCAGCCGGATTTTGTACTCCATGCTTCATATATGATAGGTACGGTCATGAGGGGGATTCAATAATCCAATCAACAAACTGTGCAGCAAAGGAGTTCGTCAGAAGTGGGACAAGCACAGACGGGTAGCGTTCATGATGATGTTCCTGGGCCTTCTGGTATTTCCAAGGAAAGACGGAAACATTGATTTGAAGATATCCGGGGTCGTCAGCACTTTACTCACGCAAAGTGACAGTACTCTCGCGCCTATGGTGGTATCTGACATCTTTCGAGCTCTTACAGCTTGTAAAGCTGGGGAAATTTCTTCGAAGGTTGTAACTTGCTCCTACAGATATGGATGACCGAGCACCTCTGCCATCATTCCGAGATTTTGAGCCATGGTTCCCAGGAAAAGACTTGCATAGAAGAATCTTACACGAGAACCAAAGAGATCAGTTTGCCCAAAGGAGTCCTGGCATGGACCTCGTTCTTTCAAGCTCTTACTGCCAGCCAAATACAATGGACGCTAGGATGGTTGCCTGTTGATGAGATCCTATATATGTCGGCAGCTAAAACTTATTTCTTACTGATGGGGCTTAAGAGCATTCAACCTTACGCACCCTGCCGAGTTTTGAGACAATTCGGAAGATGCCAGACAGTACCTCATGAGGAAGATCTTAGCACTCAAGCAATTGAGATAAGTCCTAACGGACAATTCCCAGAAGCAAAGATTCGCCAAATCTGGAGTGAGTGTCAATATTTGAAATCAGATACTTGCGTGCAGGATCGAGCCAAAGGAGAGACAGCGCCAGGTTACCTTGCATGGTATAGAAGGGAATTTGAGCATGAAAGGCCGGCTAAGAGACCCCACATCCGGAATTTCACCGAATCATCGCAAAGGCAGTGGGATTGGTTAGCAAAGGAAAGAGGCTATTGAGCCGAAATCAGCAGGTTAAAGCAACAAGTAGAGGCTTGAAATATGAGCACAACGTGCAAGCTGCTACCAATCTGGGAGAGCGGAACAAGTTAATTCAGGAAAACGAAATGCTCAGAGCCCAGATCAAACAGATAAGGGTAGATACGGGTAAACAGCCAAGGTGTCGATCAGACGAGCTGCTGGTAAAAAGGCTAAAAAGTGAAATCAGGGAATGGCAAGATGGTTTGGAGAAATCTGAAAACGTCATAGCCGAGCTCAGGGCACAGTGGGATACTAGAGTAGATAAGCATCGCCGATACCTGAATCAATTGGAAGGCGACCACGAGAAAACTGTTGCTAAAATAAAGAGAGAAATGGCTGCGCTTGAGATCAAAGCAGTTAATCAAGCCAAGGATTTCCAAATTGAGAGCAGATACTGGTACGACTCAATAGCCCAGATGAAGTTGGAAGTACGGTGACTGAAGCATCAGCATGTACAGGATGCTCAAGTCTTCAAGATATGCAGCGATCAGATAAAACGCCTACTCGTAGAGAAGAAGCAAACCAGAGATAGGATCAAGGCCATTGCCCATGCCATCACCAGACGATGTTTACGATGTGAGAACATGTCCAGCGTTACCATCCTCTCGGCAGTAATGGGTCATGTCAAGCAGACTATGCACGAGCTGGAGCAACTTGAGAGGGATCTCACGCCTAGGACCGCAGCGAGGCCGAACGATGCCCCGCGAACACCAATTTGCAAAACCATAATGCACTCATAAGTCAAATCTGTATCTTAGCATCTTCTGCCTGTTTTTCCCATCAGGGTGATTTTTAGTCTATTTTGAGTCTAGGTTTATTTTCGAAGTTTGCTTTTTCTTTTGCAAAATGTAGTTTGTAATAGACCATTTCAACAATAAAGAGGTTGCTTCTTTTACGCTCATTTGTGTTTTTCGAACTACGTAATGATCTGATTCACGTAGGCATCGTAATACGTAGGCAATCCTCATCGGATCCGGTCGCATTTCTTTTACTGCAAAATAAATAAAAAAAAAACATAAAAGAAAAAAAAAAGAAGAAAAAGAAAAATATAATAATAAATAGGAAAAATGCCGGAATGACGCATGCTCTCGTAGCAAACATGTAGTAATCCACTTAACTGTATAGGTGCATCATGACCAACGTGAGATTAACTACCTGTTATTCGCTACAAATTAACCGTGCGTTTGTCATTGAGTATCTCAAGGTTTTGAAAAGACGGTTGGTTTGGTGAAAGTCTGGCCTCGCACTCATACTTCACGAGGTCAAGGAGAAGTGTTCAACTACTTGTTGTTAGGACCAGAAGCAGTACTCACACTTACTTCACCAGGTCAAAAGGAAGTGTGGAAATGTCTTCAGAAATTCCATTGCAAACAATCCCTGTTTCCGAGGAGAGCTCGATCTCAGCCGTCCTCACACCTGAATCTGCAACTGCGGAGGAAAATAGAATCCTACAGCTTCACATGTTGGAAATACTGGACGATTGGAATAATGGGAATGAGCCGCCAAGTGTCGTCCCCGGATTCCCTGAATTATTCTCCAGGTCAAGTTGGACTTCTAATGTCCCCATAAATTATCCTGCTACCCCATTCGGGTACCCAACCACCTCAGCCTTCTCTGCTGGATCGCCTTCTGAGCCTCATCCCCGAATGTCAGCCACCGATGCAAGCATGAACATCTTTACTGCATCGCCTTGCCCGATTACGGCACAGCCCGCCACGTGCAAACCATGCTTTGACTCATCCTCTTTTACATTCCAAGCACCATCGTTCTCAATGGAACCAACTAGGTTCGCTACCAGCACTAATCCTCTACCGCCTCAGTACGAGCTTGCACTCGGGCAAGATCAGAACCCCAAAATTACAGAACAAAATGAGATTGCCAAGAGAATGAGAAGCCTTGAACAAAGTTTGAAGAATATGCAAGGATTGAGCGGACAGAAGAGCGTCTCTTATGCCAACCTAGGCATGTTCCCTCACGTGCACCTGCCAGCGGGTTTCAAGACCCCGAAGTTCGAGAAATACAATGGGCACGGTGACCCCATTGCACATCTTAAGAAATACTGCAACCAATTGCGGGGAGCCGGCGGAAAAGAAGAACTGCTAATGGCATATTTTGGGGAAAGTTTAGTAGGGATAGCCTCGGAATGGTATATGGACCAGGAAATGTCTCGATGGCATATATGGGATGATCTCGCCAGAGATTTTGTGAAACAATTCCAGTATAACATCGACATTGCGCCAGACCGAAATTCGCTGTCGAATTTGAAGAAGAAACCTTCAGAAAGCTTCAGGGAATATGCTATTAAGTGGCGTGAACAGGCGTCAAGAGTGAAGCCTCCCATGGATGAAATGGAAATGGTCACTACTTTTCTCCAGGCTCAAGAGTCTGACTATTTCCAAAACATGATGTCAGCCATGGGTAAGCCATTCACGGAAGCGATCAAGATTGGAGAGATGGTAGAAAGTGGTCTGAAAACAGGTAGGATTCTGAGTCAAGCAGCCATAAGGGCAACCTCCCAGGCCGTCCAAAGCGGGTCCGGAGGAATGACCAGAGGGAAGAAGAAAGAAGAAACGACTATGGCAGCCTCGGAAGCAAGGGAGTATCGTCATCCCAGGCCCCGTTTTCCGGAAAGAACCCCACAACACTACTACCCCCACTCCAATTTGGCATATGCTCATCAACCTTATATGGTCATGAATGCCCAACCTTATGCCCATCCACCACAACAAGCCAACCGAGGCCCAGCTCCACCTCTCAGAAATCAGCCTCCTTACCGCAACCACTATAACCCACAACCCCCGCAGAATAACTTCCGCCCTCAAGAGCCACCTCGACGGCGGACTTTCACGCCCATCGGTGAATAATACTCTACTTTGTTCCCGAAGCTAGTCCAATTGGGTTTCTTGCAACCAATCCCTCAAACAAGGCAAAACCCGACGTCACCTTCTTACAAAGCTGGAGTCAGATGCGCCTATCATTCAGGGGCCGAGGGACATGATACAAATGACTGCTGGTCGTTGAAAAGAGTGGTCGAGAATTTGATAGAGCAAGGGAAAATAGTGCTAAGGGACGAAGAGATCCCAAATGTGACTAACAATCCATTGCCTGCTCACAATAATGGGCCGCTGATCGGAATGATTTGCGAAGACAAAGAATTCGACCCTGCTCTGAAAGCCATTATTGCCATTGTCGACACGGGGAAGAGGCCCGAAACAGACCAGAAACCAGGAAAGGGGGAGGAGGCCAAGGCTATAAAGAAAGAGCTTGAAAAGAAGGTGGAGAAGAAAGTGGTACCGGTAGAGGATGGAGTTCTTTACATACCACGAGGTCGAACTGAGAAGACGTAGAACTTCGCAATCAAAAAGACAAAACCTATGTACGTGCTGAAAGGGGCCTATGTGGTCCGAGGGACGATTCAACCACCTCGGCTGAATGAGCCAGTGGTTATCGGACGCGTGCCACAAAAGCCAATGACCAACCCGTCCACAGTGCCGTGGAATTATCAAAAGACTTTGGTAATGTACAAAGGTAAAGAAGTCATGGGAGAACTTCCAGAAAATACTTTCATTGGAAGGTATTCAAATACCCAAGAACTGAACAATGCCACACAAAGGCGCTTCCCGCCAAAGAAGCCCGTAAGTGTTGAAGAAGCGGAAGTGTTCTTCCAACAAATGAAAATGCCGGATTACGAAGTGATAGATCAACTGCGCAAGTACCCCGAGCAAGTGTCCATGCTGTCATTGTTAATGAGGTCGACCGAGCATCAAAAGATCTTACTGAAGACTCTGAATGAAGCATATGTGCCAGTTGAAACCTCGGTAGAACAATTAGAGCGGATGACAGAAAGATTCTTCGCCGTCAACCAAATCTCTTTCAGCAAGAACGATCTACCCCCGGAAGGAGCAGCACACAACAAGGCTTTGCATCTAACAGTTAAATGCGAAGACTATTATGTTAAGCGGGTAATGTTGGATGGGGGCTCAGGCGTTGACATTTGCCCGCTCTCCACGCTACAAAGAATGGAAATTGGGACCGGAAGAATCCGACCCAACAATGTCTGCGTAAGGGCTTTCGACGGCATCAAGAGAGATACCATGGGAGAAATAGACCTGTTGTTGGTCATAGGACCAGTCGAATTTCAAGTAACCTTCCAGGTGCTCGACATGGATACATCCTACAATTTTCTCCTTGGCAGACCTTGGATCCATGCGGCAGGAGCCGTGCCTTCCACTCTTCACCAGATGGTGAAGTTCGAGTACGAAGACCGAGAAATCGTGGTCCATGGGGAAGATGAGCATGCTATTTATCGGGACCCATCCATCCCATATCTGGAACCGAGAGAAGGGAGCAAACATACGGTCTATCAAGCTTTTGAGATTGTACTGGCAGAGTAGCACGAAGAAGGAATACCCTGCCCCCAGCCTTTCTTGCCTAACGCCTCGGTTATGGTGGCCAAAGAGATGATCCGGCACAGATTTAGGCCAGGTAAAGGGCTTGGACGAACCCTTCAGGGAATAACAGAACCCATTACCCTGCCAGTCACCAAGAAATCTTTTGGACTAGGCTTCAAACCTACTCCAGCAGACGAAGAGTGGGCAAAGAAAAGGAAAAATGAGGGTTGGAAGTTACCTCGACTACTGCCGGATTTATATGCAACTTTCATCAGGCCAAGGTACGCTGAAGAAGAAGATGATGAGGTCTTCACAGCTGAGGAAATCGAGGAGATATGTGGGGCGATGAGAAAGATGCTCTACGAGGTCCACATGGTTCAACCAGGTGAAGGCACAAGCATTGCTGAGATGATGTACATGGGGCCGAACGCCAAACTTCAAAACTGGGAGGCTATGCCATTCCCAACTAGACGGAAGTCCGGGTAGACCTGTCCTGCCACCTTTCCTGTGTCACAAGTTATCTCCAGGACATAACTTGAACGTTTTCTTCTTTTCAATTGTTGTTTTGAATTCCTAAGTTGTAAACATTGTTGTCTTCCAACTTTCCAAAGAAAAATAAAAAAAAATCATCATTGCTTTCCCATTCTTTCTTTTGTTCTGATTTTTGTTATTTTTCCTTTTATCTTTCTTTTCAGTCATAATAATGCGGCTTTAAATATGACATGCTTGCGGACTTCACGCCCAGATCACAATGAGCTATTTAACTGCGAATTAATGAACCCAGAACCAGAATATGATGCGGAAGAAGCTTTTAGGGAGATAAACCGAGAGTTGGAATACTTCGAGAATAAACCTAAGCCAAATCTGAATGACACTGAACCGGTAAATTTAGGAACCCCGGAAGAAATCCGGGAGACCAAGATAAGCATTCACACGGACAAGAAAATGCGAGAGGCGATAATTCAACTTCTTTTTGAATTTAAAGACGTGTTTGCTTGGTCATATGATGACATGCCGGGGCTAGGTGTTGATCTAGTGGTTCATAAATTGCCGATTCGTCCTGATTGTCCTCCAGTTCAACAAAAGCAACGAAAGTTCAAAACTGAGGTCAGTGACAAGATTAAAGAGGAGATCACCAAACAACTGAAAACGGGAGTGATTCGGGTAGTCCAATATACAACATGGTTGGCGAATGTGGTTCCAGTACCAAAAAAGGACGGGAAAACTCGGGTATGTGTAGATTACCGAGATCTGAACAGAGCAAGTCCTAAAGATAATTTCCCGCTGCCCAACATCCACATCCTCGTTGATAATTGCGCCAAACACGAGATACAGTCTTTCGTAGATTGTTACGCTGGGTATCATCAGGTATTGATGGATGAAGAGGACGCCGAGAAAACTACCTTCACCACGCCTTGGGGCACCTACTATTACCGGGTCATGCCATTTGGTTTGAAGAATGCTGGGGCTACTTACATGAGGGCCATGACTGCTATTTTCCATGACATGATGCATTAGGAAATAGAGGTGTACGTGGACGACGTGATAGTCAAGTCCAGGACACAGGATAATCACATCCAAGACTTGAGAAAATTCTTCGAGAGATTAAGGAAGTATGACTTGAAGCTAAACCCAGCCAAATGCGCTTTCGGAGTTCCGTCGGGCAAACTTTTGGGCTTCATCGTAAGCAGGAGAGGTATCGAGCTAGATCCAACTAAGATAAAATTCATCAGAGATCTGCCTCCCCTGAGAACAAAGAAAGACGTGATGAGTCTATTGGGCAGGTTGAACTACATCAGTCGGTTTATTGCCTAGCTGACAAGCACATGTGAGCCCATATTCAAGCTGTTAAGGAAAGATGCGGCGATTAAATGGACAACTGAGTGTCAAGAAGCCTTTGATAAAGTCAAAGAATACCTTTCGAATCCCCCGGTCTTGGTCCCTCCAGAACCGGGAAGGCCACTTTTCTTGTATCTGACAGTCTTGGAGAACTCTTTCGGTTGCGTCCTCGGGCAACACGACGTAACCGGAAAGAAGGAGCAAGCAATCTACTACTTGAGCAAGAAATTCACCGGCTACGAGGCCAAATACACTCTGCTGGAAAGGACATGCTGCGCTCTCACGTGGGTTGCTCAAAAGCTGAGACATTATCTCCAAGCCCACACCACGTTCCTCATAAGCAGGTTGGATCCTTTGAAGTATATATTTCAGAAACCAATGCCTACTGGGAGACTGGCTAAATGGCAAATCTTGCTTACGGAATTCGACATAGTCTATGTCACTCGCACAGCAATGAAAGCCCAGGCGCTAGCAGATCATTTGGCCGAAAATCCGGTCGATGAGGAATACCAGCCATTGGATACCTACTTTCTAGATGAAGAGGTAAATACTATAGAAGTAGTCTCAGAGGACGTTCATGTTTGGAAGATGTTCTTTGATGGAGTCGTGAACGCCAAGGGTGTAGGGATTGGGGCAATTTTAATCTCGCCTTCTGGTCAGCATTATCCCGCCACAGCTAGACTTCGTTTCTTTTGCACGAATAATACATCTGAGTATGAAGCCTGCATCATGGGCATGCATATGGCAATCGATCAGGATGTCAAAGACTTACTGATTATGGGAGATTCTGACCTGATTATCCGGCAAGCCCAAGGCGAATGGGAAACTCGGGATGTCAAACTTATCCCATACCGACAACATGTGGAGGACCTCAGCAAGCGCTTTACATCAATAGAGTTCAGGTATATCCCGAGGTGTCACAATGAACTGGCAGATGCACTTGCTACTTTGGCTTCAATGCTACCCTACACCGGCAACGCCCACGTCGATCCTTTGGAAATCCAAATCAAGGAAAGACACGGTTACTGCAATGTAATCGAGGCGGGATCAAATACGCAGCCTTGGCACCATGACATCAAGAGGTTCCTGAAGACACAAGAATACCCCGAGCACGCTACTGGAGATCAAAAGAGGACCATTAGGCGACATGCAAGTGGTTTCTTTCTGAGCGGTGAATTGTTATATAAGAGGACCCCGGACCTCAATCTCCTAAGATGTGTCGATATCGAGGAAGCGAGGAAAATCATGCACGAAGTACACGCAGGTGTGTGCGGACCTCACATGAACGGGTATGTCTTAGCAAAGAAAATCCTTCGAGTAGGTTATTACTGGATAACCATGGAAAAGTATTGCTTTAGCTTCGTTCGGAAGTGTCATCAGTGTCAGGTGCACGGTGATTTGATTCATGCACCTCCCACGGAGCTGCATCCCATGTCTGCACCTTGGCCATTTGTCGCATGGGGCATGGACGTCATTGGACCGATCGAACCGAAGGCTTCGAATGGACACAAGTTTATACTGGTTGCCATCGATTACTTCACAAAATGGGTAGAAGCTGTCACTCTCAAGTCGGTCACTAAGAAAGCTGTAGTGGATTTTGTACACTCAAATCTTATCTGTCGTTTCGGTATTCCTGCGACTATCATTACAGATAACGCAACAAACTTGAACAGTCACTTGATGGGAGATGTATGCGAGCAATTCAAGATAACGCATAGGAATTCTACTCCTTATCGGCCGAAAGCCAATGGTGCTGTGGAAGCGGCGAACAAAAACATCATGAAGATTTTGAGGAAAACGATCCAAAGTTCCCGACAGTGGCACGAACAGTTACCATTTGCATTGTTGGGGTATCGCACTACGGTAAGCACATCAGTGGGAGCGATTCCTTATCTTTTGGTTTATGGGACCGAGGCTGTAATACCGGTAGAGGTAGAAATTCCTTCACTTCGAATCATTGTCGAAGCAGAAATTGAAGACAGCGAGTGGGTCAAGACTCGGTTAGAGCAATTGACGTTGATTGATGAAAAGCGAATGGCCGCAGTTTGTCACGGACAGTTATACCAACGAAGGATGGCCCGTGCTTACAACAAGAAAGTCCGACCCAGGAATTTCGAAGTAGGTCAGCTGGTACTGAGGCGTATTCTGCCGCATCATGAGGAAGCAAAAGGAAAGTTTGCGCCAAATTGGAAAGGCCCATACATCATAAGGAAGATATTGCCGAGAGGAGCATTGTATTTAGGTAATATCGAAGGAAATGACCCCGACACAGCAGTAAATGCGGATGCAGTCAAGAGATACTACGTCTGAATTATACTCCAGTAGTCTTGACACATTTGAAATGATGAAGGTTTTATTCCCCACTACTCCCCAAACACTATCCAATTCTCTCTACAAACCTTTGAGCCGCTTACAAAAAAAAAAAAAAGGAAACAAAAAAAAACATTGATTGAGGCCTGAACTACGTTTGACTTGATTCCGAAAGGATACGTAGGTAGCCTCTCCCTGAGGTTCAGTCACACCAACAATAAAATCCCATTCACCCTAAAATTGAAACCGAGGCACGTCGAGCAGTTTAGAAGTTAGTATCATCTACCTCTCTTTACCAAGCACACGCCTTCAAATCAATTACCAAAGATATTAGGAAACCAATAAGCGTCACAAATGGAGACCGGCACACTCTGAATTGAGAGAGATAAAATGAGAGAGTCTCGTCGGTAAAAACCTTCGGGCACCACGAGGCGACGGGAGTAGAGAAACCAAAATGAGAGAGCTTGTTTAGTAAAAACTCACAAAGAGTGCTATCAAGCGATTACAGGAAGAGAAATGAGAGAGGTCAGCCGGCGAAAACCCGCAAAGGGCGCTGTTGGCCGAAAAGAATGACTCCACCCCAAGGAGGTCTCGGCAAAGTTCCACCGGTTTGGAATCACAGATCCGTTCTGGTTCGGAGAAACGCAAGTTCATGGAAGGTCAGGCGTCCAGTCCAAAGAGCATGTCATGTCATTTAAAGCCAGCGTTATCTTCCTCAGATAAGTCTTTCTCGTCCCAAAAGGGACACTCCCTTCCTGAAATTTGTTTTTTCCTTTCTTTGTTCCTTTTCGAATCCCTTTTATGTTTTAACCCCAAGTTCAGGATACACCGGAAAGGGCAGGTGGCAGGTTTGTTTTCACGGAGTTCTGTTTCATGAAGGAAAACACCCCGTTTTGTTGGTACGTCTGTCCAAACTTGATGGATCATGATGTTTGATGGCGTTCGAAGTAAAGAGGAAAAGAGAAATTTCCCCCAGCAAGTCCGCCTTCGGACGAATCCCCACAGAGTCTCCCCTTGTACAATCCCCCACAGAGTCTCCCCAATATATATGAAAAAAAAAATCCCCGTTGGAATTTCCCCAGCACATCCCCAGCGACTCCCTTTGTAAAATTCCCCAGCAAGCTCACCCCAACAAATCCTAGAAAGCCCGCTTTGAAACAAATATCCGGCATGCCCCGTTGTACAAAACTCCACACAAAGAATCCCCTTTGTAAATATTCCCCCCCACAGAGCTTCCTTTTGTACAAATCCCCACAGAATACCTCCAATAAAATCCTCGTTGGGAACCTCCAAGCAAAACGAGACAAAAAAAAAAGAAAAAAAAAAGAACCTTGCGAGGCAAATCATTACGGAATCTGGAAATACAAGCCTGAGCAGTCTAAAAGGTTCCGACATATGAATCAAATCAATGGCGGGACTTCGCAACAGAAATGAAGACGCAACAAAGCAACCGGGAACGATCAAGGTCACCAAACCGACCGTCATTTCCGAACTAACAAATGTTCTTTGTCTGAAAAGTTGAAACAGGTCTAATCCAAGACAACCGTGCAAGAAGCAGGTGTCGCCCAAAGAAGAAGGTGCACGGGTACAAGAAGTATTTTGGCAATAAGGAATTCACTCGAAAGGTAAGTTTCCACGAAACTCCCTTTTGTCTTTTACTAAAACAAGAAAATTCAAAAAAAAAGAAGAGGTCAGTTGTTGTTCTCGAATTTTGTCCCCAGCTAGTCAGCATTAGGGTTTTTAAACCCTAAACTGAATTTTCCTTTTAGTCAGCATTAGGGTTTTAAACCCTAAACTGAACTTTTTCCATTCAGTCAGCATTAGGGTTTTAAACCCTAAACTGAGCTTTTTCATGCAATCAGCATTAGGGTTTTAAACCCTAAACTGAATTTTTCCTTTAGTCAGCATTAGGGTTTTAAACCCTAAACTGAACTTTTTCCTTTAGTCAGCATTAGGGTTTTAAACCCTAAACTGAATTTTCCATTCAGCCAGCATTAGGGTTTTAAACCCTAAACTGAGCTTTTTCATGCAGTCAGCATTAGGGTTTTTAAACCCTAAACTGAATTTTCCTTTTAGTCAGCATTAGGGTTTTAAACCCTAAACTGAACTTTTTCCATTCAGTCAGCATTAGGGTTTTAAACCCTAAACTGAGCTTTTTCATGCAATCAGCATTAGGGTTTTAAACCCTAAACTGAATTTTTCCTTTAGTCAGCATTAGGGTTTTAAACCCTAAACTGAACTTTTTCCTTTAGTCAGCATTAGGGTTTTAAACCCTAAACTGAATTTTCCATTCAGCCAGCATTAGGGTTTTAAACCCTAAACTGAGCTTTTTCATGCAGTCAGCATTAGGGTTTTAAACCCTAAACTGAATTTTTCCTTTAGTCAGCATTAGGGTTTTAAACCCTAAACTGAACTTTTTCCTTTAGTCAGCATTAGGGTTTTAAACCCTAAACTGAATTTTCCATTCAGCTAGCATTAGGGTTTTAAACCCTAAACTGAGCTTTTTCATGCAATCAGCATTAGGGTTTTAAACCCTAAACTGAATTTTCCCTTTAGTCAGCATTAGGGCTTTAAACCCTAAACTGAATTTTCCATTCAGTCAGCATTAGGGTTTTAAACCCTAAACTGAGCTTTTTCATGCAATCAGCATTAGGGTTTTAAACACTAAACTGAATTTTTCCTTTAGTCAGCATTAGGGTTTTAAACCCTAAACTGAACTTTTTCCTTTAGTTAGCATTAGGGTTTTAAACCCTAAACTGAGCTTTTTCATGCAATCAGCATTAGGGTTTTAAAACCCTAAACTGAATTTTTCCTTTAGTCAGCATTAGGCTTTTAAACCCTAAACTGAACTTTTTCCATTCAGCCAGCATTAGGGTTTTAAACCCTAAACTGAGCTTTTCCATGCAGTCAACATTAGGGTTTTAAACCCTAAACTGAATTTTTCCTTTAGTCAGCATTATGGTTTTAAACCCTAAACTGAACTTTTTCCTTTAGTCAGCATTAGGGTTTTAAACCCTAAACTGAATTTTCCATTCAGCCAGCATTAGGGTTTTAAACCCTAAACTGAGCTTTTTCATGCAATCAGCATTAGGGTTTTAAAATCCTAAACTGAATTTTTTCCTTTAGTCAGCATTAGGGTTTTAAACCCTAAACTGAACTTTTTCCATTCAGCCAACATTAGGGTTTTAAACCCTAAACTGAGCTTTTCCATGCAGTCAGCATTAGGGTTTTAAACCCTAAACTGAATTTTTCCTTTAGTCAGCATTAGGGTTTTAAACCCTAAACTGAACATTTTCCTTTAGTCAGCATTAGGGTTTTAAACCCTAAACTGAACTTTTTCCTTTAGCCAGCATTAGGGTTTTAAACCCTAAACTGAGCTTTTCCATGCAATCAGCATTAGGGTTTTAAACCCTAAACTGAATTTTTTCCATTCAGCCAGCATTAGGGTTTTAAACCCTAAACTGAATTTTTTCCTTTCAGCCAGCATTAGGGTTTTAAACCCTAAACTGAGCTTTTCCATTCAGCCAACATTAGGGTTTTAAACCCTAAACTGAGCTTGTCCTTTCAGCCAGCATTAGGGTTTTAAATCCTAAACTGAGCTTTTCCATGCAATCAGCATTAGGGTTTTAAACCCTAAACTAAATTTTTCCTTTAGTCAGCATTAGGGTTTTAAACCCTAAACTGAACTTTTTCCCCATTCAGCCAGCATTAGGGTTTTAAACCCTAAACTGAGCTTTTCCATGCAATCAACATTAGGGTTTTAAACCCCAAACTGAATTTTTCCTTTAGTCAGCATTTGGGTTTTAAACCCTAAACTGAACTTCTCCCCAGCTAGTCGGTATTAGGGCTCCAACCCTGAACTGAGCATTTTTTATCTTCCTTCATTAATTTTATGAACTTCCTGGCGAATAATTCACGAAATTTTCCTAGTAAAACTGGGGCAGAAAATTTCGTTCGTTTATTTGTTTTCTCCCGCAGGTCTAACCTCGAGCCACCCGATTCGAAATGACCCACGAGATGAGTCTCAACTCAGAATCAAAGAAGGAAAAAGACAAAAAGAAGATGTCCCGAGAATATCAGAGTAAATGGTAGGCGGATCGACCCCAACATTTGACTAAGGTCCTGAACTCTGCCAGTCGCGTTTCACTCAGTATCCCAAAGATTGAACAAGTCGCCGCAACTCGCAAGCATCAAGATTCGGATCAAAGTCGCCAAGCACAATCAGCTAAGACCCAAGATCAAGTCGCAAAAGAATCATAGATAGGAATCTTGTAACTCGCAGTTGACATGCATATAAGTAGTTAGTTCATTTCCAATTTTCCTTTGGTTGTAATAAGGCGGTCACGCAGCAGTGACAACAACAATAGTAGTAACAGAAAGCATTGCAATCCCATGGTAGTCCCAGCTACCAAAGTTTCCCGAACTACATTGACCTGATTCCTGTTTAGCCCAGGATATGTAGGAAATCTTTGAAGCAAGATTCGGTCAGATCTTTCAAAAACATGCTTCACACGGAGTAGTCTATAGGCAAAAATCGCTCATACACGCTCACTTTATCTTTGCACGAAAACTCTTCGTGTTTCCGAACAAAGAGGGGCAGCTGTGAGCACGTGATTTTTGTTTTCGCGCGACAATCGCTCCAAAAGAAATAAAAATAATAACAATTGGTCCTGCTGTACAATTTTGGATTTTTACATGGCGCTTTGTTAATTATTTATGATTTTTGCCCGTTTTATTTTTAAAACAAAATACAAAAAAATGTATGTGTCATGCATAATTTGAACCGTAATCCGGTCGTTAAATAGAAAATCATAAATATGCATCTTTGTCCGTGATTTTGTTTTTGTTTGATTTTACCTGTTTTAAAATATTTTAATGTGTGTGCAAATAATTGTATTAAGTGTTTATTTAATTTTAATTTGATTTACTTAGGTTTTGTTTTTAAAATAAAGAAGAAAATAAAATAATAAAAAAAAAAAATCTTTTTTCGGACATGAGCCAATTTTAAACAAATTGGCCCAAATAAACTCAGCCCAAAACCCAGGCTTGCCCGGTCCGTGACCAGCCTACTTCGAGAACATACAAACGACGCCGTTTTAATTCAGGCTGATCTGAGCCGTTGATCTCTGAAAGATCAACGGCCAAGATCTCTCACCCCGAACCCACTAATAGACCCGACCCGTCTCACCCGGACCGACCTCAACCTTTTACCCTTGAAACGACGTCGTTCCCTATTAGTCGAAGGATCCTGGCCCTTCATCATGTTTCATCCAACGGCCAGGATTCACCTATCCACTAACTATATAAACTTGCAACCATACCCTGCCCCCTCTATCCAATACCCCGGCCTTCGTCTTCACAGACCCTTCCCCTTCAAACCCTAGCCGCCCCCATCTCCCTTCGCCAGAAACCCGGCGGCATGAACGCCGGTGACCTTCACCTTAACACCCTAGAATCCCCTTGCCATCCTGAACATGGATCTGTTAACTACTTAACTCGAATCCCTTCCCACCTTCTCGAATCTTCGTTTGAAGATTTGAGTCGGAACTTGACTTACACCGTTTAACCCCAGTTTCACACCAGATACTCCCCAGACCCCCCTCGTGACCAAACCATGCTTGGTTTGGTCCGAATCTGACCAGGGAAGCATGAATCCCAGATCTGATTTTTGGAACCTTAGGGTTCCTCGTCAATGGTCCGTGTCTTGTTCAAGCCGAAGAGATTAAGGTCTAATGGACCTTAATCGAAGTGTTTCTCATCTGAGAAACACTTCGATTAAAGTCCGTTCAGCCTTAAGAAAGGTCTGTTCGAGTCCATGCTAGGGTCTTTTGATTTTTCGGGTTTTAAGGTGAGTTTTGCTTTCTTTTCTTTATTTGTTTTAGTCCATGAGATTGTTCTAAAGGTTGTTCATGTTTCGTGAAATCTGTGTTTTGAGTTTTATCAACTGTGTCCTGTCCACCTTGCGTGAACCTTTGTTGTTTGATTGAGTTTCTTCTTCTACTTGTTCTGATAATGTGTATGTATGTATTTGTTGTGCAATTGGTTGAATTTCAAATTTGAACTGATTAACTGATTCCTCGGGTACAATTCTGTTTAGTCAATACAATTCGAATCATGTGTCCTATACTGTTAAATGTCTGATTTTGGTTTCGATTGTATGTGTTATAACTAATATAGTCGAGTCGACAAATATCGCCAATTAATTTCAGTAGTTCAAATGTTAACAATTGAACCTGTTGCCTGCTGCAACTTTGTTTGAATCAAAGTAAGAATCAAGTATGGTCACTTATAGTTGCTGTATTTGAATCTGAAAATAAAAGGGTAGATTGTTAGCTGCAATATGAATTGGAGGGCATGTGCATTTGTGCACAACATGTGCATAAAGGCCCTTTTGGATTAAAATAGTTTGACAGCATATGTTGTCAGATTATATTCCTGCTGCCCATGTTTGCTTTTAGTAAATAAAATGGGAAAGAGGACTGTCAGGGAATGTCATGGGAGGGTTTTATTTTTAAGTAATTAAGTGGAAAAAGAAAACAGATCACATGGGAGGTTTGTATACTTAAAGGTTTGAGTGGAAACTGAAAAAGGGAGAGCACATGGGAGGGTGTTTGGGTGATTGATGAACAGGCTGTTAAGGGCAGACTTTAGGCTTATAAAAGGAAGAACTTCCATCTGTTTAAAAGGAGAAAAAAAGAGAACAGGGAGATAGGTATACAGACAGGGAAATTGTTAACATAGAGAGAGAGACTGAATCATTGAGGGCTTGAAGTTCAAAAAAGAAAGAAAAACTGAGAGGAGTTTCTTTTGATAACTCAAATAGATTCCAAGATTGAAAATTGTCACTCTTTTGTTTAAAAAGAAAAGAGATAGTGAGAGAGATATCATAAAAAGGTACATACAGACACATTGAGAGAAGCTATATACACAGATAGAGAGTGAACAAGAAACAGGGAATATACAGAAATTTCAGGAAAAACTGTTTTCTGTTTGGGCTTCATTTGCTGTCAACCTGTTGGGCTGTACTGATTCTTCCAAGTCTCAATTGAGATTTCTGGTGGTATTTTCGTGCTTAGTTTCTTTTAAGTTGGTCTGGCTGGAGTTTTGTTTATGCTTCACTGCCTACTGCTGTCATTTTCCACTTCTTCCTCGTCTATAATTGTATCTTGCACCGGAACTTGTCCTGCTGCTGTTATCTGTTACTGCTGCTGTTTCGCTTGCACTATTTGCTCAACTGACTCTCTCGCTTTCTTCATTGTAAGCATCTTCTCAGGTACACACTTCGAATCTGTCTGATGTAACTGATGTCAGAATGAATATTGAAATGAAAGATCTGAAGAATCTTTAATCATCTGTGGCTTTACTTACAGCTTTGCGAATATTGTTAAAGTTGTATAAATCCTTTAATTTGTAGCCTAATAGAGGATACATTCGTAAGTTTGTACTTAATTAATGTTTATGTTGATCTGAAACCGTGGTATTTGATTCATTTAGAAGCATACAGGATGTAAACACAGTTCATGGAATGTGAAACTATTAAATATGATTGTTAGAATTGAACTCACTCTTTCAGCATGCTTTGAATAAGTAGGGGCCAATGGCTTTTAAATCTAGCCAAATACAATACAGTTTTAAATCACCCAGTTTCGACTTCTTTAGGCGATTTATAGGACTAGCTTTGAATATCATCGGAAACATTCTTTAATAAGGAATTCTACTAACCCTGTTTAAGCAAGTTAATCTAAATTCGACTTAAAGATGTTTGTTCGGATTAAGTGGTGTATTTCGTTAACTCGTATGTGATTTCCTTGTCAAATTAAAGCATTTTTCCATTAAAATATAATGTTTTCTTAACTTTGTAAATAATTAATCATAAAAACCCGGATTAGGCCAAAGCAGCATGTACCTTTTTTTTTCTTCTTCTAGTTTTAGAGATAAATGTATTAGAAATGTAGCCACTTTAGGATATCCTTTCTAAATAGAGACGAGCCTCGCCAAATAAAAATGCAAAATTGCGGGGCCCTCAATAAATAATCATAATAAATATTTAGAATTCAGGATAGGCCGTTTAGTGAATTTCATGGCTTCCTACAAAAAATAATAATGCGCTAGACTCTTTAGGCGCGACTTAATTAAATTACATTCTTAAACCCGGGTGCACATTGATGTGACCCGAATCCAAATCTCAACGAAGTCAAAATGTGTTGATGATCACGGGCGCATTGATTGTGACGTGGTTCGAGAAGCATTTTCACGACGTTGCAATTCTATAAAAATAAGTGATAATGATAAAAGCGGTTTAAACTTAATAAAAGCACGTAAGTCATAACATGTATTTAAATCAGATATTTAGCCATTATAACAATTTAAGCGACCGTGCTAGAACCACGGGATTCGAGGGTGCCTAACACCTTTCCTCGGGTCAACAGAATTCCTTACTTAGAATTTCTGGTTCGCAGACTTCATTTGGAAAAGTCGAAAATCTCCTCGATTTGGGATTCAAGATAAACCGGTGACTTGGGACACCAAAAGCCAAACCTTTCCCAAGTGGCGACTCTGAATTAAATAAATAATCCCATTTCGAATATTGTCACTTAAATTGGAAAAACTCCCCTCGCGCATTTAACCCTTCGGGGCCGGGCGCGCAAAAAGGAGGTGTGACAGCTCTGGCGACTCTGCTGGGGACAAAACCCAGAACCACTGGTTCAGGGTTCAAGAATTCGAGCTTAGAATAATTGTTATATTTGGCTTTATTCTGATCTTTATTACATGTTTTTGCATAACGTTATTCTTCTTTTCTTTAAGGGACTTTAATTTTGCTTCCCTTATTTTGAACCGAACTACGCCGGTTTGATTCTCGCACGGGTTGAGATACGTAGGCAACCCTCGTCGGGTCCAACCTCCCGTTTTTGCAAAAAAAAAAGTCTCTAAAAATATCTAGATAATTTTAACTTTGAGTCTAATAAAAGTTTATCGCCCTAAATAAATGTGCAGGATGAGCACGATACAAAACGAACCATTTTCAATAATGACCAAGATCCCTTTTGAGTTGCGATTATGGTGGAACGACTTAGGCAAGGAGGGGCAAGGCAAAGTGAGGAAATATCTGAAAAATCTCCCGGATTTACTAGACATTCAGCCTCGGGGCGATATTATCAGATCATTGGTCACTTACTGGGATTCGGCGCACAATGTATTTCATTTCTCGGACTTCGAACTCACCCCGACGTTGGAGGAAATAGCGGGATACATTGGGGGTGATGAAGCTCCATTAAGGTTTAAATACTTGATTGCACCTAGGGCCGTCACGGTATATCGGTTTCTGGATTTTTTGAAAATACCCCAAACATTTCATCATCCAGATCTTGCCAAAGGTTTCTGCAGTCTCCACCTCATGTATGCTAGATACGGTCACGAGGGCGGGTTCAATAAACCATATTTCAAACTGTATAGTAAAGGCAACCGACAGAAGTGGGACGAGCACAGGCTGTTAGCTTTTATGACGGCCTTCTTGGGTCTTATAGTGTTCCCAAGGAAGGACAGCAACATCGATCTAAAAATAACTGGGGTCGCCAGTACTTTGCTCACCCAAGATAAAAGTACTCTAGCGCCTATGATTATGGCTGACATTTTCCGGGCTCTCACCGCTTGTCGAGCCAGGGGCGACTTTTTCGAAGGATGTAACCTACTATTGCAAATTTGGATGACCGATCATTTATGCCACCGCTCCCCACTCTTGGGTTATGGTTCGCCCGAAAAGACTTGTATTGGAGAATTCTACGCTAGAGTCAAAAGTTTCAATCTACCTGAGGGCGTCGTATCATGGACCTCATTTTTCCGAACTCTCACTGCTAGCCAAATCCAGTGGACGCTCGGATGGTCGCCTGTTGAGGAAATCATATACATGCCGGCAACCAGGCCCCATTTCCTGTTGATGGGACTTAAAAGCATCCAACCCTACGCACCATATCGGGTTTTGAGGCAACTTGGGAGATATCAAGTGGTGCCGAAAGATGAAGATCTGAGTACCCAAGTGATTGAAATCAGTCCAGACGGTCGTTTCCCCGAGGAAGAAGTTCGCCAAATCTGGAGTGAGTGCCAATATCTGACAGCAAGCACTTGTGTGATGGATATATCAAAAGGGGAAGTCGCCCCAGGGTATCACGCTTGGTTCAGAGGCGACCTGTCTTGCGAAAGACCAGCTAAGAGACCGCATCTCAAAGATTTTGTGGAATCATCCCAAGGGCAATGGAACTGGTTAGCAAAAGAAAAGGGGTATCGGGCAGAGATCGGTGATTTGAAGCTACAAATTCACAATCTGAAATTCAATAACAGTATACAAATCGCGGTGGATTGAAGCGAAAAGAATAAATTGGTCCACGAGAATGAAGAACTTAAGGTCCAAATCCAAAAATTGAGATTGTCTCTTGATGAACAGCCCAGAAGTCGATCAGACCAGCAGTTGATTAAGGGTTTAAAAAGAGAAGTCGCGGAATGGCGAGATGGTTTAGAAGAATCGGGAAAAGTCATGGCAAAGCTCAAGGCACAGTGGGGAATAAGAGTAGAGAAGCATCACCGATACTTGAACCAATCGAAACGCGACCACGAGAAAACTGTTGCCAAAATGAAGAGAGAGATGGATATACTCGAGATCAAAGCAGCTAATCAGGCCAAGAATTTCCAAATTGAGAGCAGATACTGGTACGACTCATTAGCCCAGATGAAGTTAGAAGTACGGCGACTAAAGAACCAGCATATACAAGATTCTCAGGTATTCAAGATGTGTAGCGATCAGATAAAACGCCTACTCATAGAGAAGAAGCAAACCAGGGATAGGATCAAGGCCATTGCCCATGCCATCACCAGACGATGTCTACGATGTGAGAACATGACCAGTGTTACCGTCCTCTCGGCAGTGATGGGTTATGTCAAGCAGACCATGCATGAATTGGAGCAGCTTGAGAGGGATCTCACACCTAGGACCGCGGCGAGGCCGAACGATGCCCCGCGGTCACCCATTTTCAAAACCATAATGTACTCATAAGTCCAGTCTGTATCTTAGCATCTTCTGCCTGTTTTTCCCCATCAGGGTGATTTTAGTCTATTTTGAGTCTAGGTTTATTTTCAAAGTTTGCTCTTTCTTTTGCAAAATGTAGTTTGTAATAGACCGTTTCAACAATAAAAGGGTTGTTTCTTTCACGCTCATTTGTGTTTTTGAACTACGTAATGATCTGATTCACGCGGCATCGTGATACGTAGGCAATCCTCATCGGATCCGGTCGCATTTTTACCGCAAAATAAAAACATAAAAGAAAAACAAAAGAGAAGAAAAATGATAAGAAAAGGGAAGCCTAAAAAGAATGCCGGAATGACGCATGCTTTCGTCGCAAACATGTAGAATTCACTTAACTGTATAGGTGCATCATGCTCAATGTGAGGTTGCCTATCTGTTATTTATTTCGAATTAACCGCTCGTTTGTCGTTGAGTTCTTCCAGGTTTTTGGAAAAGACGGTTGGTTTGGTGAAAGTCTGGCCTCGCACTCATACTTCACGAGGTCAAAGAGAAGTGTTCAACTACCTGTTGTTAAGACCGGAAGCAGTACTCACACTTACTTCACCAGGTCAAAAGGAAGTGTGGAAATGTCTTCAGAAATTCCGTTGCAAACAATCCCTGTTTCCGAGGAGAGCTCGATCTCAGCCGTCCTCACACCTGAATCCGCAACTGCAGAAGAAAATAGAATCCTACGACTCCGCATGTTGGAAATGCTGGACGACTGGAATAACGGAAAAGAACCGCCAAGTGTCGTCCCCGGATTCCCTGAATTATTCTCCAGGTCAAGCGGGACTTCTAATGTCCCCATAAACTATCCCGCTACCCCATTCGGATACCCAGCCACTTCAGCCTTCTCTGCTGGATCGCCTTCCGAGCCTCATCCCCGAATGTCAGCCACCGATGAAAGCATGAACACCTTTACTGCACTTCCTTGCCCGATTACGGCACAGCCTGCTACGTACAAGCCAAGCTTTGACTCATCCTCTTTTACATTCCAAGCACCCTCGTTCTCAATGGAACCAACTAGGTTCGCTACCAACACTAATCCTCCACCGCCTCAGTGCGAGCTTGCACCCGGGCAGGATCAGAACCCCAGAATTGCAGAACAAAATGAGATGGCCAAAAGAATGAGAAGCCTTGAACAAAGTTTGAAGAATATGCAAGGTTTGAGCGGACAGAAGAGCGTCTCTTACGCCGACCTATGCATGTTCCCTCACGTGCACCTGCCAGTGGGTTTCAAGACCCCAAAGTTTGAGAAATACGATGGGCACGGTGACCCCATTGCACATCTTAAGAAATATTGCAACCAGTTGCAGGGAGCCGGCAGAAAAGAAGAACTGCTAATGGCATATTTTGGGGAAAGTCTGGTAGGGATAGCCTCGGAATGGTATATGGACCAGGAAATGTCCCGATGGCATATATGGGATGATCTCGCCAGAGATTTTGTGAAACAATTCCAGTATAACATCGACATTGCACCAGACCGAAATTCTCTGTTGAATTTGAAGAAGAAACCTTCAGAAAGCTTCAGAGAATATGCTATTAAGTGGCGTGAGCAGGCGTCGAGGGTGAAGCCTCCCATGGATGAGGTAGAAATGGTCACTACTTTTCTCTAGGCTCAAGAGTTTGACTATTTCCAAAACTTGATGTCAGCCATGGGAAAGCCGTTTGCAGAAGCAATTAAGATTGGAGAGATGGTGGAGAATGGTCTGAAAACAGGTAGGATTCTGAGTCAAGCAGCCATAAGGGCGACCTCCCAAACCGTCCAAAGCGGGTCCGGAGGAATGGCAAGAGGGAAGAAAAAGGAAGAAACGACCATGGAAGCCTCGGAAGCAAGGGAATATCGTCATCCCAGGCCCCGTTTTCCGGAAATAACCCCACAACACTACTACCCCCACTCAAATCTGGCATATGCTCATCAACCCTATATGGTCATGAATGCCCAACCTTATGCCCATCCGCCGCAACAAGCCAACCGAGGCCAAGCTCCACCTCCCAGAAATCAGCCTCCTTACTGCAACCACTATAACCCACAACCTCCGCAGAATAACTTCCGCCCTCAGGAGCCACCTAGAAGGCGGACTTTCACGCCCATCGGTGAACCATACTCTACTTTGTTCCCGAATCTAGTCCAGTTGGGCTTCTTGCAACCAATCCCTCAAACGAGGCAAAACCCGACGTCACCTTCTTACAAAGCTGGAGTCAGATGCGCCTATCATTCAGGGGCCGAGAGACACGATACAAATAACTGCTGGTCGTTGAAAAGAGTGGTCGAGAATTTGATAGAGCAAGGGAAAATAGTGCTAAGGGACGAGGAGATCCCAAATGTGACTAACAATCCATTGCCTGCTCACAATAATGGGCCGCTGATCGGAATGATTTGCGAAGACAAAGAATTCGACCTTGCTCTGAAGGCTATAATCGCCATTGTCGACACGAGGAAAAGGCCTGAGACAGACCAGAAACCAGAAAAGGGGGAGGAGGCCAATGCTATAAAGAACGAGCCTGAAAAGAAGGTGGAGAAGAAAGTGGTACTGGTAAAGGATGGAGTTCTTTACATACCACGAGGTCAAGCTGAGAAGACGCAGAACTTCGGGATCAAAAAGGCAAAACCTATGTACGTGCCAAAAGGGGCCTATGTGGTCCGGGGGACGATTCAACCACTTCGGCTGAATGAGCCAGTGGTTATCGGACGCGTGCCACAAAAGCCAATGACAAACCTGTCCACAGTACCATGGAACTATCAGAGGACGCTGGTAACGTACAAAGGTAAAGAAATCACGGGGGAACTCCCGGAAAATACTTTCATTGGAAGGCATTCAAACACCCAAGAGCTGAGCAACGTCACACAGAGACGCTTCCCACCAAAGAAGCCTGTAAGCATTGAAGAAGCAGAAGTGTTCTTCCAACAAATGAAAATGCCGGATTACGAAGTGATAGATCAACTGCGCAAGTACCCCGAGCAGGTGTCCATGCTATCATTGTTGATGAGGTCGGCCGAGCATCAAAAGATCTTACTGAAGACCCTGAATGAAGCATACGTGCCAGTTGAAACCTCGGTTGAACAACTGGAGCGAATGACAAAAAGGTTCTTCGCCGTTAACAAAATCTCTTTCAGCAAGAACGATCTACCCCCAGAGGGAGCGGCACACAACAAGTCCTTGCATCTAACAGTTAAATGCTAGGACTACTATGTCAAGCGGGTAATGTTGGATGGGGGCTCAGGTGTTGACATTTGCCCGCTCTCCACGCTACAAAGAATGGAAATTGGGACCGGAAGAATCCGACCCAATAATGTCTGCGTAAGGGCTTTCGACGGCATCAAGAGAGATACCATGGGGGAAATAGACCTGTTGTTGGTCATAGGACCAGTCGAGTTTGAAGTAACCTTCCAGGTGCTCGACATGGATACATCCTACAATTTTCTCCTCGGCAGACCTTGGATCCATGCGGCAGGAGCTGTGCCTTCCACTCTTCACCAGATGGTGAAGTTTGAGTACGAAGATCGAGAGATCGTGGTCCATGGAGAGGACGAGCATGCTATTTATCGGGACCCATCCATCCCATATCTTGAACCAAGAGAAGGGAGCGAACATACGGTCTATCAAGCTTTCGAGATTGTACTGGCAGAGCAGCATGAAGAGGGAATACCCTGCCCCCAGCCTTTCTTGTCTAACGCCTCAGTTATGGTGGCCAAAGAGATGATCCGACAGGGATTTAGGCCAGGGAAAGGGCTTGGACAAACCCTACAAGGAATAACAGAACCTATCACCTTGCCGACCACCAAGAAACCTTTTGGACTAGGTTTCAAACCCACTCCAGGAGATGAAGAGTGGGCAAAGAAAAGAAAAAATGAGGGTTGGAAGTTACCTCGACCATTGCCGGATTTATATGAAACCTTCATCAGGCCAAGATACACCGGAGAAGAAGACGATGAGGTCTTCACGGCTCAGGAAATCGAGGAGATATGTGGGGCAATGAGAGAAATGCTCTACGAGACTCACATGGTTCAACCAGGTGAAGGCACAAGCATTGCCGAGATGCTATACGTAGGGCCGAACGCCAAACTTCGAAACTGGGAGGCCACGCCATTCCCGACTAGACGGAAGTCCGGGTAGACCTGTCCTGCCACCTTTCCTGTGTCACAAGTTAACTCCAGGGCATAACTTGAACGTTTTCTTCCTTTCAATTGTTGTTTTGAATTCCTAAGTTGTAAACATTGTTGTCTTCCAACTTCCCCAAAGAAAATAAAAAAAAATCATCATTGCTTTCCCATTCTTTCTTTTGTTCTGATTCTTGTTATTTTTCCTTTTATCTTTCCTTTCAGTTATAATAATGCGGCTTTAAATATGACATGCTTGCGGACTTCACGCCCAGACCACAACGAGATATTTAACTGTGAATTAATGAACCCAGAACCAGAATATGATGAAGAAGAAGCTTTTAGGGAAATAAACCGAGAGTTGGAACATTTTGAGAATAAACCTAAGCCGAATCTGAATGACACCGAACCGGTTAATTTAGGAACTCCTGAAGAAATCTGGGAGACCAAAATAAGCATTCACACGGACAAGAAAACGCGAGATGCGATAATTCAACTTCTTTTTGAATTTAAAGACATGTTTGCTTGGTCATACGATGACATGCCGGGACTAGGTGTTGACCTAGTGGTTCATAAATTGCCGATTCATCCTGATTGTCCTCCAGTTCAACAAAAGCAACGAAAGTTCAAAACTGAGGTTAGTGACAAGATTAAAGAGGAGATCACCAAACAACTGAAAACGGGAGTAATTCGGGTAGTCCAGTATACAACATGGTTGGCAAATGTGGTTCCAGTACCGAAAAAGGACGGGAAGACTCGGGTATGTGTAGATTACCGAGATTTGAATAGAGCAAGTCCCAAAGATAATTTCCCACTGCCCAACATCCACATCCTCGTTGATAATTACGCCAAACACGAGATACAGTCTTTCGTAGATTGTTACGCTGGGTATCATCAGGTATTAATGGATGAAGAGGACGCCGAGAAAACTGCCTTCACCACGCCTTGGGGCACCTACTGTTATCGGGTCATGCCATTTGGTTTGAAGAATGCTGGAGCTACTTACATGAGGGCCATGACTGCCATTTTTCATGACATGATGCATCAGGAAATAGAGGTGTACGTGGATGACATGATAGTCAAGTCCAGGACGCAGGATAATCACATCCAAGACTTGAGGAAATTCTTCGAGAGATTAAGGAAGTATGACTTGAAGCTGAATCCAGCCAAATGTGCTTTCGGAGTTCCGTCGGGCAAACTTTTGGGCTTCGTTGTAAGTAGGAGAGGTATTGAACTAGATCCAACTAAGATAAAATCTATCAGAGATCTACCTCACCCGAGAACGAAGAAAGACGTGATGAGTTTGTTGGGCAGGTTGAACTACATCAGTCGGTTTATTGCCCAGCTGACAAGCACGTGTGAACCCATATTCAAGCTGTTAAGGAAAGATGCGGCAATCAAATGGACAGCTGAGTGTCAAGAAGCCTTTGATAAAGTCAAAGAATACCTTTCGAATCCCCCAGTTTTGGTCCCGCCAGAGCCAGGGATACCACTATTCTTGTATCTGACAGTCTTGGAGAACTCTTTCGGTTGCGTCCTCGGGCAACACGACATAACCGGAAAGAAGGAGCAAGCAATCTACTACTTGAGCAAGAAATTCACCGGCTACGAGGCCAAGTACACTCTGCTGGAAAGAACATGTTGCGCTCTGACGTGGGTTGCTCAAAAGCTGAGACATTATCTCCAAGCCCACACTACGTTCCTCAAAAGCATGTTGGATCCTTTGAAGTATATATTTTAGAAACCGATGCCTACTGGGAGACTGGCCAAGTGGAAAATCTTGCTTACTGAATTCGACATAGTCTATGTCACTCGCACGGCAATGAAAGCCCAGGCGCTAGCAGATCATTTGGCCGAAAATCCGGTCGATGAGGAATACCAGCCATTGAGTACCTACTTTCCAGATGAAGAAGTAAATACCGTAGAAGTGGTCTCGGAGGACGCTCATGTTTGAAAGATATTCTTTGATGGAGTCGTGAATGCCAAAGGTGTAGGGATTGGGGCACTTTTGATCTCGCCCTCCGGTCAGCATTATCCAGCCACAACTAGACTATGTTTCTTTTGCACAAACAATACAGCTGAGTATGAAGCCTGCATCATGGGCATGCATATGGCGATCGATCAGGATGTCGAAGACTTACTAATCATGGGAGATTCTGACCTGATTATCCGACAAGCCCAAGGTGAATGGGAATCTCGGGATGTCAAACTTATCCCTTACCGGCAGCACGTGGAAGACCTCGGTAAGCGTTTTAAATCAATAGAATTCAGGTATATCCCGAGGTGTCACAATGAGCTGGTAGATGCACTTGCTACTCTGGCTTCAATGCTACCCTACCCGGGCAACGCCCACGTCGATCCTTTGGAAATCTAAATCAGGGAAAGACACGGTTACTGCAATGTAATTGAGGCAGGATCAAATACGCAACCTTGGTACCATGACATCAAGAGGTTCTTGAAGATGCAAGAATACCCCGAGCATGCTACTGGAGATCAAAAGAGAACCATTAGGCGACATGCAAGTGGTTTCTTTCTGAGCGGTGAATTGTTGTACAAGAGGACCCCGGACCTCAACCTCATAAGATGTATCGACGTCGAGGAGGCGAGAAAGATCATGCACGAAGTACACGCAGGTGTGTGCGGACCTCACATGAACGGGTATGTCTTAGCGAAGAAAATCCTTCGAGCAGGTTATTACTGGATGACCATGGAAAAGGACTGCTTTAGCTTCGTTCGGAAGTGTCATCAGTGTCAGGTGCACGGTGATTTGATTCATGCACCTCCCACGGAACTGCATCCCATGTCTGCACCTTGGCCATTTGTCGCTTGGGGCATGGACGTCATTGGACCAAACGAGCCAAAGGCTTCGAATGGACACAGATTTATACTGGTTGCCATCGATTACTTCACAAAATGGGTAGAGGCTGTCACTCTCAAGTCGGTCACTAAAAAAGCTGTAGTGGATTTTGTACACTCAAATCTTATCTATCGTTTCGGTATTCCTACGACTATCATTACAGATAACGCAGCAAACTTGAACAGTCACTTGATGGGAGATGTATGCGAGCAATTCAAGATAGTGCATAGGAATTCCACCCCTTATCGGCCCAAGGCCAATGGCGCAGTGGAAGCGGCAAACAAAAACATCAAGAAGATTTTGAGTAAAACGATCCAAAGTTCCCGACAGTGGCATGAGCAGTTACCATTTGCATTGTTGGGGTATCGCACTACGGTACGCACGTTAGTAGGAGCAACTCCTTATCTTTTGGTTTATGGGACCGAGGTTGTAATACCGGCAGAGGTAGAAATTCCTTCGCTTCAAACCATTGTCGAAGCATAAATCGAAGACAGCGAGTGGGTCAAGACTCGGTTAGAGCAATTGACTTTGATCGATGAAAAGCGAATGGCCGCGGTTTGTCACGGACAGTTGTACCAGCGAAGAATGGCCCGTGCTTACAACAAGAAAGTCCGACCCAGGAATTTCGAAGTAGGTCAGCTGGTACTGAGGTGTATTCTGCCACATCACCAGGAAGCGAAAGGGAAATTTGCTCCAAATTGGAAAGGCCCATACATCATCAGAAAAATATTGCCGAGATGAGCATTGTATCTAGGCGATATCGAAGGAAATGACCCCGAAACAGCAGTAAATGCAGATGCAGTCAAGAGATACTACGTCTGAGTGACGCCTCGGTGATCCTGACACATTTGAAATGCTGAAGGTTTTTATTCCCACTACCGACTCTCTCTACAAGCCTTTGAGACGCTTGCAACTTCAAAAAAAAAAAAATTGAGGCCTGAACTACGTTCGACTTGATTCCGAAAGGATACGTAGGCAGCCTCTCCCTGAGGTTCAGTCACACCAACAATAAAATCCCATTTACCCTGAAATTGAAACCGGGGCACGTCAAGCGATCTAGAAGTTAGTATCATCTACCTCTCTTTACCAAGCACAAGCTTTCAGATCAATTACCAAAGATAGTGGGAAGCCAATAAGCGTCACGAATGGAGACCGACACACTCTAAATTGAGAGATAAAATGAGAGAGTCTCGTTGGTGAAAACCTTCGGGCACCACGAGGCGACGGGAGTAGAGAAACCAAAATGAGAGAGCTTGTTTAGTAAAAACTCGCAAAGAGTGCTATCAAGCGATGACAGGAAGAGAAATGAGAGAGGTCAGCCAGAGAAAACCCGCAAAGGGTGCTGTTGGCCGAAAGAATGACCCCACCCAAGGAGATCTCGGCAAATTTCCACCGGTTTGGAATCACAGATCCGTTTTGGTTCGGCAGGAAACGCAAGTTCATTGAAGATCAGGCGTCCAGTCCAAAAAGCATGTCATGTCCATTTAAAGCCAGCATTGTCTTCCTCAGATAATTCTTTCTCATCCCGAAGGGGATACTCCTTTTCTGAAATTCGTTTTTTCTTTTCTTTGTTTTTCTTCGAATCTCTTTCATGTTTAACCCCAAGTTCTAAATATACCGGAAAGGACAGGTGGCAGGTTTGGTTGCACGGAATTCCATTTCATGAAGGAAAACACCTCGTTTCGTTGGTACGTCTGTCCAAACCTGATGATCATGATGTTTGACGGCGTTCGAAGTAAAGAGGAAAGAGAGAAATTTCCCCAGCAAGTGTGCCTCGGACAAATCCCCACAGGGTTTCCCTTTGTACGAATCCGCACAAAGAATCCACTTTGTAAATATTCCCCAAAAGGTCTGCTCCAGCGAAATCCACACAGATTTTCTCTTGTACAGATCCCCACAGGGTCTTCCCTTTGTTAATAAAAAAAAAATGGGACACAAATCCCCATCATATCCCCATCGAGTCCCTTTGTAAAAATTCCCCAACCAGCTTACCCCAACAAATCCTAGAAAGCCCGCTTTGAAACAAATCCCCAGCATGCCCCGTTGTACAAAAATCCACACAAAGAATCCACTTTGTAAATATTTCCCCACAGAGCTTCCTTTTGTACAAATCCCCACAGAATACCTCCAATAAAATCCCCGTTGAGAATCTCCAAGCAAAACGGGACACAAAAAAAAAGAAAAAAAAAAGAAAAGAAAAAAAGAGCCCAGAATCTGGAAATACAAGCCTGAGCGGTCTAAAGGGTTTCGCCATTTGAATCAAATCAATGGCAGGACTTCGCAACAGAAATAAAGACGCAACAAAGCAACTGGGAACGATCAAGGTCACCGAACCGACCGTCATTTCCGAACTAACAATTGTTCTTTGTCTGAAAAGTTGAAACAGGTATAATCCAAGACAACCGTGCAAGAAGCAGGTGTCACCCAAAGAAGAAGGTACATGGGTACAAGAAATATTTTGGAAATAAGGAATTCACTCGAAAGGTAAGTTTCCACGAGACTCCCTTTTATCTTCTACTAAAACAAGAAAATTCAAAAAAAAGAGGTCAGTTAGTATTCTCGAACTTTGTCCCCAGCCAGTCAGCATTAGGGTTTTAAACCCTAAACTGAACTTTTCCTTTAATCAGCATTAGGGTTTTAAACCCTAAATTGGACATTTCTTTCAATCAACATTAAGGTTTTAAACCATAAACTGAACTTTTTCCTTTAATCAGCATTAGGGTTTTAAACCCTAAACTGAACTTTTCCTTTCAGTCAGCATTAGGGTTTTAAACCCTAAACTGAACTTTTCCTTTAGTCAGCATTAGGGTTTTAAACCCTAAACTGAACTTTTCCTTTCAGTCAGCATTAGGGTTTTAAACCCTAAACTGAACTTTTCCTTTAATCAGCATTAGGGTTTTAAACCCTAAACTGAACTTTTCCTTTCAGTCAGCATTAGGGTTTTAAACCCTAAACTGAACTTTTCCTTTAATCAGCATTAGGGTTTTAAAACCCTAAACTGAACTTTTCCTTTTAGTCAGCATTAGGGTTTTAAACCCTAAACTGAACTTTTCCTTTAGTCAGCATTAGGGTTTTAAACCCTAAACTGAACTTTTCCTTTCAGTCAGCATTAGGGTTTTAAACCCTAAACTGAACTTTTCCTTTAATCAGCATTAGGGTTTTAAACCCTAAACTGAACTTTTTCTTTCAGTCAGCATTAGGGTTTTAAACTCTAAACTGAACTTTTCCTTTAATCAGCATTAGGGTTATAAACCCTAAACTGAACTTTTCCTTTCAGTCAGCATTAGGGTTTTAAACCCTTAACTGAACTTTTCCTTTAATCAGCATTAGGGTTTTAAACCCTAAACTGAACTTTTCCTTTTAGTCAACATTAGGGTTTTAAACCCTAAACTGAACTTTTTCCATTTAATCAGCATTAGGGTTTTAAACCCTAAACTGAACTTTTCCTTTAGTCAGCATTAGGGTTTTAAACCCTAAACTGAACTTTTCCTTTCAGTCAGCATTAGGGTTTTAAACCCTAAACTGAACTTTTCCTTTAATCAGCATTAGGGTTTTAAACCCTAAACTGAACTTTTTCTTTCAGTCAGCATTAGGGTTTTAAACCCTAAACTGAACTTTTCTTTTAATCAGCATTAGGGTTTTAAACCCTAAACTGAACTTTTCCTTTCAGTCAGCATTAGTGTTTTAAACCCTAAACTGAACTTTTCCTTTAATCAGCATTAGGGTTTTAAACCCTAAACTAAACTTTTCCTTTTAGTCAGCATTAGGGTTTTAAACCCTAAACTGAACTTTTTCCATTTAATCAGCATTAAGGTTTTAAACCCTAAACTGAACTTTTCCTTTCAGTCAGCATTAGGGTTTTAAACCCTAAACTGAACTTTTTCCATTTAATCAGCATTAGGGTTTTAAACCCTAAACTGAACTTTTCCTTTCAGTCAGCATTAGGGTTTTAAACCCTAAACTGATCTTTCCTTTCAATCAGCATTAGGGTTTTAAACCCTAAACTAAACTTTTCCTTTAATCAGCATTAGGGTTTTAAACCCTAAACTGAACTTTTCCCCTGTTAGTCAGTATTAGAGTTTCAACTCTAAAACTGAACTTCTTCCCAGCTAGTCGGTATTAGGGCTCCAACCCTGAACTGAGCATTCATATCCTCTTTCATCAATTTTATGAACTTCCTGGCGAATAATTCACGAAATTTTCCTAGTGAAACTGGGGTAGCAAATTTCGTTCGTTTGTTTTTCCCACAGGTCTAACCTCGAGCCACACGGATCGAAATGACCCACGTGATGAATCTCAACTCAGAGTCAAAGAAGAAAAAGACAAAAAGAAGATGTCCCGAGATACCGGAGAGAATGAAAGGCGGATCGCTCCAAGATTTGATTAAGGTCCCGAACTCTGCCAGTCGCGTCTCACTCAGTATCCCAGAGATTGAACAAGCACCTACAACTCGCAAGCATCAAGATTTGGATCGAAGTCTCCAAGCAAAATAAGCTAAGACCCAAGATCAAGTCGCAAAAGAATCATAGATAGGAATCTTGTAACTAGCAGTTGACATGCATATAAGTATTTAGTTCAGTTCCAACTTTTCTTTGGTTGTAATAAGGCGGTCAGTAAAGCAACGGTGACAACAGCAACAGTAGTAACAGCAAGCATTGCAATCCCATGGTAGTCCCAGCTGCCAAAACTTCCCAAACTACATTGACCTGATTCCTGTTTAGCCCAGGATATGTAGGAAATCTCTGAAGCAAGATTCGGTCAGATCTTTCAAAAAACATGCTTCGCACGGAGTAGTCCAATAGGCAAAAATCGCTCATATCCGCTCACTTTATCTTTGCACGAAAACTCTTCGTGTTTTCGAACAAAGAGGGGCAACTATGAGCACGTGATTTTTGTTTTTCGCAACAATCACTCCAAAAAGAAACGAAACAATAGCAATTGGTCTTGCTGTACAATTTTTGGATGTTTACGTGGCACTTTGTTAATTATTTATGATTTTTGCCCATTTTTATTTTATTAAAAAAAAAATAAAAAAAAATGTGTGTGTCATGCGTAATTTGAACCGTAATCCGGTTGTTAAATGGTAAATCATAAAAAATGCATTTTTGTCCTGATTTGTTGCCTTGTTTAATTTTACCTACTTTCTAACATTTTAATATGCGTGTAATAATTACATTAAGTGTTAATTAATGGTGTTTAGTTTTTATTTAATTAGGTTGTGTGTTTAAGAAAATTAGAAATAAAAAAAGAGAGGTTGAAACTTGTTTTAAATGAATTTGGGCCGATTCCCCATTTCAAAATCTGAAAGGCCCAAACGAGCAGCCCAAGCCACCAGTCCAAACAGCCCACCCCCAGGCCACAAAACGACGTAGTTTGACACCAAAACTACGTCGTTTCAATGCCAATCCATCTCGACCATTCAAACCAAGCTGATCCAACGGTCCAGATCTCTCACCCATAATCCCCATTACCCGACCCGTTACCCGAACCAACTCTAGCCCTTACTAAGCCAAACGACACTGTTTCTTTTAAGCCTTCAGATCCAAGCCGTTGATCTCGATTGATCCAACGGCTGAGATCAAACCATCCACTCCATATATAAGCTTCCTACCATACCCTACCTCTTATCCAAGACCCCCGCCTTCATCCTCATCCCCTTCCCCACGAAACCCTAGCCGCCCCCTTTCCCTTCACCATTAATCCCGGCGGCCTGAACGCCGGTGGCCCTCACCTTAACACCCTAGGACCACCTTGACACCCTGAACATGAATCCACCAACCGTTCAGCTCGAATCCCATCCCACCTTCTCGAATCTTCATTTGAAGATTCGAGTCAAAACTCGATCTACACCGATCTGCCCTAAATTCATACCAGACAGTCCCCGGACCTCCCTCGTGACCAAACCATGCTTGGTTTGGTCCGAATCTAACCAAGGAAACCCAAAACCCAAATCTGCCCTCTAAGAACCCTAGGTTTCCTCGTGACTGATCCGTGTCTGTTTGAGCCAAGTGATTAGGGTCTAATGGACCCTAATCGAAGTGTTTCTCATTTGAGAAACACTTCGATTAAAGTCCGTTCAACCCCAAGAAAGGTCTGTTTGAATCCAAGACAAGGTTTTCTGATTTTTTCAAGTTTCGAGGTAATGTTTGTTTTTCTTTATCAGTTCGTTTTTGTCTGTTGTATTTGAATGTCTGTTTGTGTGTCCAGTTGTTTGTTTAATTTGTGTCCTTAAAATTTTTATCAACTGTTTCTGTCCATCTCTGTTTTGACTGAATCTTTCTTGCATTTACTGGTAATGCGTGTGTGGGTAAACTGTATAGTCAATGGAATTTGAAACTGCTCGATTGGTCAGTCCCCGAGGTCGTCTGTGTTCTGACATTGCAATCTGAACCCCTTTGTTAATACTGTTAGGTTTCTGATCATGGTTCCGATTGTACATGTTATGATTAGTATGGTCGAGTCGACATATGTCGTCAATTAGTTTCAGCTGTCTGAACAATAACCAAATTGACCTGCTTCTGTTAAGCATTGTCTGAATCAATTAGGAATTGAATTTAGTTACTTATAGTTGTTAACTTGAATCAAAAATATAAAAGGATTGGTTTTGTTTAGTTGCAGTCAGAATTGGAGGGCATGTGCACTTGTGCACAACATGTGCACTTGTGCACAACATGTGCGTAAAGGCCTTTGTTAAGTTTAAAATAGTTTGACAGCATATGCTGTCAGATTATATTCTGCTGCCCATATTCTGCTTTAGTTCAGAAATAATAAACCTTACTTAAAAGGAAGTCTGCCAGGGAATATCATGGGGGTGTTTTTATTTAATAGTAAGGGGAAACTGAAAAGAAGACAGCACATGGGAGGGGTTTTTCTGATTGATGAACAGGCTGTTAAAGGGCTGAGTTTTAGGTTTATAAGAGGGGATACACATAGGGGTGTGCATTCGATTTATCGATTCGATTGAACATTGAGAGCTGAGTGCTGGAAAACAGAAAACTGGAAAAGAATTCTTCTTGATAACTCAAGTAGATTTCAAAACTGAAAATTGGCACTGGATTTTGAAAAGAAAAGAGAAAGTGAGAGAAAAATAGAGTGGCTTATACAGACACACATACGAGAGAGAAAAACATATAGAAATCAGAAACTGTTTTCTTCCTGCTGTTTGTTCGATTCTCAGTTTGTTCAACCTGTTCAGTCAGTTCTGTTTTCTTTCAAGTATCATCTAAGTGTATTGGTTGGTTTGCATTGGTTGATTCTCTTGGAATTGGATTGTCTGGATTTCTGTTTCTATACTACTGGTCATTGCTGTCATTCTGCCATTTTTCCATCGGCTCTAGTTGCCTCTTGCACTGGGATTTTGTTCTATTTGTTACCTGCTGTCACTGCTGCTGTTTGGTATTGCTTCTATTGCTCTACTGACCCCTTGCTTCTTCTGTTGTATCCAACATCCAGGTACATACTAGAACTTTGCATCTGATGTAACAATGAAAGCATGAAATAAAAGATATGCGGGAGTTTAATCATTCGTTTGCTGCAGTTACAGTTTTACGAATGTTATTAGATTTGTGTAACTTGTTTAGTTTGTAATTCAATAAAGAAACACATTAGGTAGCCTTGTACTTAATTGCAGCTTAGTTCGTCTTAAATTGTGATTTCAGTTGTTTAGTGGGTTGTCTGATAAGGAATGTATGAGTGTTTTGGCACACAGATAATTAGACAACCTTTCGACTAATATTCTGCATGTATAGAACATAATGCTTTAATCTTGCCAGATATGATGTAGTTTTATTGGATCTTTTAGGCAGTTCACATGATCATGTTTCAGACTCTATTAGTAATAGTTTCCGATAAGTTAATTCCACTGACCTGGTTTAAATAAGCGAGTTTCAAACTCGGATCTGAAGAACATTTATCATAAGCTTTTAGCAGTTCTATTGATCTTGTGTATTAATTTCCCCTGACAATTTAACAACATGTTCATCCATGAAATAAAGCACAAAACAATTCACGCCTCATAAACAACTAATCAGATAATCAAATAAGAATCCGAAGTTGGTCAAGCATGTAATTAGCACGCAATCCTCTTTCTTTCATTTTATTAGAGACAAACACGATAGAAATGTAGTCACTATAGGTTTATCCTCTTAAAAAAAATGAGACGAGCCTCGACAAACAAAAATGCACAAGCTGCGGTGCCCTCTAAATGTATATATTGAAATACTTAGAATTCGGGACAGGCCGTTTAGCGAATTTTACGGCCTTCCCAAAATAACAATACAGTAGTTTCTTTAGGCGCGGTTTTAATAATTTAACCTTCTTAAACACGGGTGCACATTGATGTGACCCAGATTCAAATCTCAACGGAGTCGAAATATGTTAACAATCATGGGTGCATTGATTGTGACGTGGTTCGAGATGCATTTTCACGACGTTGCAATTCTATAAAATAAATGACAATAATAAAAGCAGTTTAAACTTAATAAAAGCATATAAGTCACAACATGTATTTAAATCAGATATTTAGCCATTATAACAATTTAAGCGACCGTGCTAGAACCACGGGATTCGAGGGTGCCTAACACCTTCCCTCGGGTCAACAGAATTCCTTACTTAGAATTTCTGGTTCGCAAACTTCATTTGGAAAAGTCGAAAATTTCCTCGATTTGGGATTCAAGATAAACCGGTGACTTGGGACACCAAAAACCAAACCTTTCCCAAGTGGCGACTCTGAATTAAATAAATAATCCCATTTCGAATATTGTCACTTAAATTGGAAAAACTCCCTCGCGCATTTAACCCTTCGGGGCGGGCGCGCAAAAGGAGGTGTGACAAACGCAAGTCTATAAGCCATCTCTCCCACTCGATCAAGAATCTCAAATGGACCAATGAACCTAGGGCTAAGCTTGCCCCTCTTCCCAAATCTCATCACACCCTTCATAGGCGACACTCGGAGCAATACCCGCTCACCAACCATAAAAGCCACATCTCAAACCTTGCGATCTGCATAGCTCTTTTGCCTGGACTGGGCTGTACGCAGTCAATCCTGAATGATCCTGACCTTGTCCAAGTCCTCCTAAACCAGATCCGTACCCAACAACCGAGCCTCTCCCGGTTCAAACCATCCAACCGGAGATCGACTGGTAACTGTTGTTGTAGGCAAACTCTGCTAAAGGCAAAAACTGATCCCATGAACCTCCAAAGTAAATAATACAAGCTCAGAGCATATCCTCCAATATCTAAATAGTCCGCTCGGACTGCCCGTCCGTCTGAGGATGAAATGCTGTACTCAACTCAACCTGGGTGCCCAACTTCCGCTGAACTGCTCTCCAAAAATGCGAAGTAAACTGCGTACCTCGGTCCGAAATAATAGATACCGGCACACCATGAAGGCGAACAATCTCCCGGATATAGATCTCAGCTAACCTCTCAGATGAATAGGAGACTGCCATAGGAATGAAATGCGCTGACTTGGTCAACCTATCAATAATGACCCAAACTGCGTCGAACTTCTTTCGAGTCAGCGGAAGTCCAGTAACGAAGTCCATAGTGATCTGCTCCCACTTCCACTCGGGAAGCTCAATCCTCTAAAACAATCCACCAGGCCTCTGATGCTCATACTTAACCTGCTGACAATTCAAACACCGTGCCACATATGCCACAATATCCTTCTTCATTCTACGCCACCAATAATGCTGCCGCAAATCTGATACATTTTTGCGGCGCCCGGATGAATAGAGTACCGGGAACTATGGGCCTCCTCTAAAATCAACTCTCGAAACCCATCCACATTAGGCACACAAACTCGACCCTGCAATCTCAAAACTCCATCAGCATCTAAGGTAACCTGCTTGGCGCCTCCACGCTGCACCGTGTCTCTAAGGATACACAAATGGGGATCATCAAATTTCCGATCACAGATACGCTCCAATAACGAAGAACGAGCGACCGTGCAAGCTAATACCCGACTAGGCTCAAAAATATCCAACCTCACGAATCGATTGGCTAAGGCTTGAACATCCAAAGCAAGCGACCTCTCACCGACTGGGATATAAGCAAGACTGCCCATACTGGCTGACTTTCTACTCAAAGCATCGGCCACCACATTGGCATTTCCCGGGTGATATAAGATAGTGATGTTATAATCTTTCAACAACTCCAACCACCTCCTCTGCCTCAAATTCAACTCCTTTTGCTTGAACAAATACTGAAGACTCTTGTGATCAGTGAACACCTCACATGCCACGCCATACAAATAATGCCTCCAGATCTTCAATGCGTGAATAATGGCTGCCAACTCTAAATCATGAACCGGATAGTCATTCTCATGAATCTTTAACTGCCTTGAAGCATAGGCAATGACCTTGCCATCCTGCATCAACACTGCACCAAGCCAATACGGGAAGCATCACAATAGACTGTGTAAGGCCCTGAACCCGTGGGCAATACTAACACCGGTGCCATAGTCAGAGCTATCTTGAGCCTCTGAAAGTTCGCCTCACACTCGTTCGACCATCTGAACTGGGCACCCTTCTGGGTTAGCCTGGTCATCGGGGCTGCGATAGATGAGAACCCCTCCACGAACCGACGATAGTAGCCTGCCAATCCCAAGAAACTCCGAATTTCTGTAGCTGATGCTGGTCTAGGCCAGTTCTTGACTGCTTCAATCTTCTTCGGGTCAACCTGAATACCCTCTGCTGACACAATATGACCCAGGAATGCAACTGAACTCAAGCAGAACTCACACTTCGAGAATTTAGCATATAACTGACTATCCTTCAAGGTCTGAAGAACCACTCTAAGATGCTGCTCGTGCTCCTCCCGGCTGCGGGAATATATCAAAATATCATCAATGAAGACTATCACGAATGAGTCTAAATAAGGCCTAAACACTCGGTTCATCAAATCCATAAAAGCTGCTGGGGCATTTGTCAACCCGAATAACATAACCAAGAACTCATAATGCCCGTACCGAGTGCGAAAAGCTATCTTAGGGACATCGGATGCCCTAATCCTCAATTGATGGTAGCCAGATCTTAAGTCAATCTTTGAAAATACCTTGGCACCCTGAAGCTGATCAAATAAATCATCAATCATCGGTCCTTGTTCAACTGCTGGTAATCAATGCACATTCTCATCGAACCATCCTTTTTCTTGACAAACAACACCGACGCACCCCAAGGCGAAATGCTGGGTCTAATAAAACCCTTCTCAAGCAAGTCTTGCAACTATTCCTTTAACTCTTTCAACTCTGGCGGGGCCATGCGATATGGTAGAATAGAAATGGGCTGAGTGCCCAGAACCAAATCGATGCAGAAATCAATATCCCTATCGGGTGACATACTCGCCAAGTCTGAAGAGAAAACATCAGGAAACTCACGAACCATAGGCACCGAATCAATAGAGGGAGCCTCAGCACTGGAATCACAAACATAAGCAAAATAGGCCAAACACCCCTTCTCAACCATACGCCGAGCCTTCACGTACGAGATAACACTGCGGGTAGAATGACCAGGAGTCCCTCTCCACTCTAAACGGGGCAAATCCGGTATGGCTAAGGTCACAGTCTTGGCGTGACAGTCCAAAATGGCATGGTACGGGGATAACTAGTCCATCCCCAATATAACATCAAAGTCGACCATGTCTAACAACAATAAATCAACACGGGTCTCAAGACCCCTAATCACCACAATACAAGAACGCTGAACTCAATCGACCATAATAGAATCACCTACCAGTGTAGACACATAAACAGGAATACTCAATGAATCACTAGGCATGACCAGGTACAGTACAAAATAAGATGACACATACGAATACGTAGACCCCGGATCAAATAGCACTGAAGCATCTCTATCACAAACCAGAATGGTACCTATAATGACTATATCTGAAGCCTCAGCCTCGGGCCTAGCTAGAAGGGCGTAACATCGGGGTTGTGCCCCACTACCCTGAACTACCTCTTTGGGACGTCATGCTGCTGGCTGGCCTCTACCTTTGGCGGCTTGAGCTATACCTCTAGGACCTCTACCTCCACCTCTAGCACCTCTACCCCCACCTCTAACTGGCTGGGTGGGCTGTGGAACGCCTGGTGCTTGTACCATAGCACAAGAACCCTGATATTGAGAGCTACCTGGTGCTCGAGGGCAAAACCTGGCAATGTGACCGGGATTACCACAAGTGTAACAAGCCTTTGGCTGCTGAAACTGCTGGCCCTATCGACCTGAATGACCACCTCAGAAACTCTAAAGTGGCGGTGTACTGATGAGAGCTGGTGGTGCACTGTAAGGCTACTGATTGGAATAGTGCGTCTGAGAACCACGACCACCTGAAGTACCTTGAGAGACCTGGAGAGCTGACTGGAAGGGCCTAGAAGGATGGCCTCTACCATATGAATCTCTACCTCCAAACGAGGTACCACTGAATCTGCCTGAATGACGGGGTCTCTTATCCGACCCATGACCACCTCCCTGTGACAGAACCATCTCAACTCTGCGGGCCACATTGGCTGCCTCTTGGAAAGTGATCTCACTCCCGGCCTCCTTGGCCATCTAAAGACGAATTGGCTGAATAAAACCATCAATAAACCTTCTCACCCTCTCTCTCTCGGTGAGAAGTATGATAAGAGCATGGGGAGCTAGATCGATAAACCTGGTCTCATACTGGGTGACCGTCATAGAACCCTGCTGGAGGAGCTCAAACTGCCTCCGAAAGGCCTCTCTCTGAGTCACGGGGAGAAACTTCTCCAAAAACAACGCTGTGAACTGCTCCCAAGTCAAAGATGGCGAACCGGCCGGTCTAGCTAAGCAATAATCCCTCCACCAAGTCTTGGCGGATCCAGAAAGACAAAAGGTAGCAAAATCAACTCCATTGGTCTCAACGATCCCCATGTTCTGAAGAACCTCATGACAATTATCCAGATAATCCTGGGGATCCTCAGTAGATGCACCGCTAAATGTAGAAGTAAGGATCTTGGTGAACCTATCCAGCATCCATAAAGCATCGGCGGACATAGCCGCTCCATTGTCGGTCTGAGCTACTACACCCGGCTGAACTGCCACAACTGGTTGAACCGCTGGAACCTGAACCTGGGGAGCTACCTGCTCTGGAGTGAGCGTAGCAGGAGTCTGAGCCCCTCCTCCAGCCTGAGAAATGGCTGGTGCTACAGGAAGCAAACCCGCTCGGGTGAGACTCTCCATGAGGCCCACCAATCGGACCAGAGCGTCTTGAAGAACTGGGGTGGCAATGAACCCCTCTAGGACCTGAGCTGGGCCTACCGGAACTGCTGGGGCCGGAACCTCATCATCAAAGTCAACCTAAGGCTTCGCCACTAGTGCTGCTGCTCGGGGCTGAGCTCTGCCCTTACTTCGGCCTCTAGCACGACTTCGGCCTCGCCCTTTGCCCCTAGTGGAAGCTGCTGCTGGGGGCTCGAGCTGCTGAGTGGTAGATGAGGAAGCGCGTGTTCTTGCCATCTGCGATAGAACAGAGTAGAAATCCAATTAGCATTTGAGGAACAAATCCGCACGACAAGAAAGAACAAGTGTGAAATTTTCCTAACTTTATAGCCTCTGGGGATAAGTACAGACGTCTCTGATACCAACTTGTCACGACCCAAAATTCCCACCCTCGGGAGCCGTGATGGCGCCTACTCGTAGAAGCTAGGCAGGCCATAAATCCTAAATCCCTAACTCCTTTATTTTTAATCCTTTTTATTGAGCATAACATCAAGCGTTAAATATTAATATAACAACGGAAATATGGAATTAAAGTGGAAGATTTAAATGAAATAAGCTGAACAATAATATGGAAATCAACATATGCCTCTACCCAAGAACTGGTGTCACATCACTCACGAACTACTAAGAGTACTAAATACAACCGTTTGAAAGAAATATAACACAATTTGTCTCGAGTACATGAGATAACAGAATGGAATATAAGATAGAAGAGACGCCGGGACTGCGGATGCCTGCAAGGCTACCTCGGTATCTCGGTGGGTTGGGGGCTGGCTCCCGCGCTACTGCTGCTGTCCAATACCTGGATCTGTGCAAAAGAGCACAGAGTGTAGTATTAGCACAACCGACCCAATGTGCTGGTAAGTGCCTAGCCTAACCTCGGCGAAGTAGTGACAAGGCTAGGACCAGACTACCAAATGACCTATGCAGTTCAAATATATATACATGTACAACGGAAAAGAAATATAGGAAATAACCAGTCAGTGTGGGAAGGGGGAACATGTTGGGGGAGGTAACAATTCCAAATAGAAAACCTCAATAAAAGGGGGGAAGAAACAAAGCCAGAATGTTAACAATAATCATAAATCAACAATTTGCACGACATCACCCTTCGTGCTTTTACTCTCATCCTCACACAAACAATATCAATAATAAAAATGTGCACGACATCACCCTTCGTGCTTTTACTCTCGTTCTCACCAAATCAACCGTATCATAATAATGTGCACGACATCACCCTTCGTACTTTTACTCTCTTTCCTCACCATATCGTCAACGAATATCGGTACGGGATGGTACATTGTACGGTACGGCATCACCCTTCGTGCTTTTCACCTTTTTCTCACAATAGCAAACAATGTACGGCATCACCCTTCGTGCTTTAACACTCTTCCTCATCCAAACAACAATCACAAATAAAGGGGCAAGGGAGTAGACAAATAATGGTAGAAATCCCGGGAAGGGAATACAATTAAACAGCAAAATCCCGGCAAGGGAACAATATCAATAAATCTCAACATTCTGGCAAGGGAGATAATCAACAAGGCAACAAACATCCCGGCAAGGGGACAATTCAATAACTCTTTCTCTTTCTTTCACTTCTTACTTTATAACTCACTTTACCACTTGAGTCAATGCTCCAAAGGGGTTCAATTATCTCATATATTTTCACAATTCGTATTATAACTCGAGCCAATGCTGCTCGAAGTTCAAAGATCACCATTTCTTTCATATGCTTTTTACAACATATAGAAATCATCATTAAGGCATGAAAGATACAACAAGATCAGAATATCCGAAATATAAAGACTCACGGTCATGCTAGACACCAACGTATAGATACTCGTCACCATGCTTGTACGTCGTACTCGACAATTAGCACGTAGCAAAGTTGTACCCAATGCATGAAAATGAGTTTTCCTAAAGTTTTACCCAAAAAGTCAAAATCACCCCCGGGCCCACGTGGTCGAAACCCGAGGTTCGGGCCAAAACTCGATTACACATTCCTCCACGAATCCAAATGTATAATTTGTTTTGAAATCGGACCTCAAATTGAGGTCCAAATCCGCAATTTTCGGAAAACCTAGGTTCTACCCAAAACACCCAATTTCTCCCATGAGAATCTTTGATTTTAAGTTGAAACCATTTTAAAAGATGTTAATGATTGAAGAAAACTAGTTAAAAATGAGTTACAATTGATTTGGAGAAGAAAGGTTGTTTGAAAAATCGCCTCTTATTGTTTTGGGGTTTTGAAAAGTGAAAAATAACTGAAAATCCCGTATATTTATACCCCTCTTAGACCCCACCGCGGACCGCATAAAAAGGACTCCGGCCATGGAGCTCCACTGTGGACCGCATTAAACGGATTGCGGCCGCACAAGCCTCCCTGAAGACCTGCAGTTCAGCACCTTGTGTGGAACGCACAAAGGCGACTGCGGCCGCACAACCTCCACCGCACCTCGCATAGAGACAACCGCGGCTGCGCTGGCCCCTCCGTGATCACACGCGATTTCTCGCTGACTGCACTAAAGGGTTCAGAGGCCTGCAACTTCCTGAACCTGCAACATCTGACTTTCTAAGCCCAAGGCATCCCGGAACCTACTCGAACTCACTTGAGCCCTCGAAACTCCAACCCAAGTATACACACAACCTCAAAAACATTCTACGGACATATTCGTGTCATCAAATTACCAAAATAACATCACGAGCATCGAATTAAACCTCGATATCAATGAAATTTCTCAAAACTCTTTTAAACATCACATTTCTCAATTAAGGTCCGGATCGCATCAAACGACGTCCGTTTTTAACCAAATTTCACATGAATGACTCAAGTCATATATAAGACCTGTACCGAGCGCCGGAACCAAAATATGGGCCCGATACCAACTTGTTCTAATCAAATTTCATTTCAATTTCCTTAGACATTTTCAGAAAAACAATTTCCTTAAACAAATTCACTTCTCGGGCTAGGGACCTCAGATTTTGATTTCGGGCATACGCCCGAGTCCCATATTTTCCTACGGACCCTCCGGGACCGTCAAATCACGGGTCCGGGTCCGTTTATCTAAAATGTTGACCGAAGTCAAATTTATTCATTTTAACATCAAAACTTAGCATTTTTCACAAAATTTCATATTTAAGCTTTCTGGCTACGTGCCTGGACTGCGCACGCAAATCTAAGCGACTCTAAATGAGGTTTTCAAGGCCTCAGAAGCACATAATGGGTAAGAAAACAGGTGATGACCCCTTGGATTGTCACACACAGTCAAGACTTTAGATACAACTATCTAGAAAGATAGAACATTACCAAATAAAGGAAAAAAGGGGAGTCCAACCACACCAAAATTACCCAATTCCAATATCAAATCGTCACTCTGTTAATGCTCAGATTTATTGGATGGAAGCCATAGATTGAAGAATCCTAATTTGCCAACAAGAGTAGAGAGAGAAGATCTAAAAGGATCTGTTTATTGAATATGTTTCAATACAAAAGTATCCGTCTCTCTAATAATACACATAGACTTACTAATATATACAATTTGGGCCGGGTATCTTAAATTACACTTGGGCCTAAATATAAGATAGGCCTGTTAACCAGGCTCATCACAATTTTCAGCTCCAACACCCCCCTCAAGCTGAAAGGGCTGGCCATTCCAAGCTTGGCAATGAATCCCTGTTGCTGCACACCAAGTAAAAACTTAGTGAAAATATCAGCAGGTTGAGCTGAAGTAGAAATAGAGTGCAGAGAAATAAGACCAACAGCTAGTGTATTGCGGACAAAATGACAATCCACCTCAATGTGCTTAGTATGCTCGTGAAAAATAGGATTCTTTGTGATGTGAACAACAACCTGATTGTCACAATAAACCTGGACTAGACAAATATTATCAACACCAAATTCACCCAACAAACGAATCAACCAAGTAATTTCAACTACCAACATTCTGAGGGATCTATACTTAGCCTCTGCAGACTATAGTGCTATGGTGGGCTACTTCTTGGATTTCCAGGAGACAGAACAACCACCAAGTAATAAGAGAAACCCAGAAATTGATCTTCTACTATCAGAACAATTGGCCCAATTAGAATCAGAGAAACCTTTCAAAGAGAAATCAACAATATTGTCCAAGAAGATCCCCAAATCAAAGGTACCAGCCAAATATCTCAGGACATGATAACCAACCTCTAAATGAGGCACCCTAGGAGCAGACATAAACTGATTAAGGTGCTGAACAGTGAAAGAAATATCAGGTCGAGTATGTTGCAAATAATTCTGCTTACCAACTAATTGTCTATAGATGGAAGGATCAGGAAGTATATCACCAGAGTCAGTTGATAATTTAACATGAGGATCCAAGGGGGACACAACTGGACTGGCAGAAGAACAGTTATATTCTTGGAGTAGGTCAGTAGTAAACTTATGCTGGCAACCAAGAAACCATGATGGAGCTTAATAATTTCAAGACCAAAAAAATAATGAATTTCCCCAAGATCCTTAATTTTGAATTGGGCATCAAGAAAGTGTTTGAGAGCACTAATTTTAGACATGTCATCCCCAGCTACTAATATATCATCCACATACACAGCTACAATAGTGAGATGATCCCCTGATAACTTCCTAAACAGAGAATAATTATTTAAACTAGGCTGAAAACCCTTAGACTGCAAAGCATTGGAAAGTTTAGCATACCACTACCTAGAGGCTTGTCTCAACCCATAGAGAGACTTATTTAGTTTACAAGCTAAAGAAGAAATAGGAACATAATCAGAAGAGGAGACAAAAGACCTTGCGGGATTTTCATGAACACTTCCTCATATAATTACCATGTAGAAAAGCATTATTCTCATCAAGTTGGTAAACAACCCAGCCCCTCTTAGCAGCTATAGATAAAAGACATTTAACAGTAGTCATCTTAACTACAGGAGAAAAAGTCTCATTAAAATCAACACCCTCTTGTTGAGTATCCCCCATAATTACTAGACTTGCTTTATACCTTTCAATAGATCCATCTTCCCTTTGTTTAATTTTGTACACTCATTTACAAGGTATGGCCTTTTTACCAATACGAAGAGGGACTATGTCCCAAGTGTTGTTAGCTTCCAAGGCTTGAAATTCCTTAATCATAGCCTCTTTCCAAGCAGGGTGAGAGGCAGCTTGATGATAGAGCTTAGGTTCTAGCAAGCAGGCTTCAGAAGATACAGAAAGTACCCTAGAGGTAGAAGTAGTATTGCAAACTTAATCACTAAGATATACAGGAGGATGAGAAGTTCTAGTTGATTTTATGAGTATAGGAGGAAGAGTAGAAGATGGAGGAGCTGGATAAGGTTGAAGGTGAGACGAAGAAGGTGGAGGACTATTAGGAGATAGAACATGAAGATGTGAAGAGTCAGGAGTTGCATTAGGGGGATCAGGAGATATATGAGGAAAAGAGTCAGTAGGAGAAACAGAGTGAACAGAAGGTGGAAATAAGTGAGTGGAACTTAGAGCAAAATAAGGAAAAACATGTTCATGGAAGATGACATCTCTGGAAAAGAAAGTACTGAAGTTAGACAGGGTGAGCAACACATACCCCTTCTTGTTGGGACTGTAACCAATGAAGACAGAAGGAATAGTTCTAGATTTAAATTTATTCTTATATGGCTTAGGCACAATATCAAAACAGAGACAACCAAAAGTCTTAAGGTGAGATATACTAGGTTCAGTTCCATGGAGAAGCTCAAAAGGTGATTTTTTTCAGTAATGGAGAAGGAAATCTATTGATAAGGTATGTGGCAGTTAGGATACACTCTCCCCAATATTTAACAGGTAGTTTGGATTGAAACAGGAGTGCTCTTGCAGTTTCAAGGAGATGTTTATACTTCCTTTCCACAACACCATTTTGTTAAGACGTGTGTGGGTAGGATGTTTGATGCAATATCCCATAGGCAGAAAAGAATGATATGGCTGTGGAACTTGAACCTAACTTAAAAGCATATTATTAGACCTAACCACTTGTACTAAAGAATGGAACTGAGTTTGTATCATAAAAATGAAAGATTGCAGGATAAGGCATTTCCTTTAGCGGACAAAAGATGTGTCCAAGTTGCTCTAGAGTAATCGTCCACAATAGCCATGAAATATTTAAAACTATTATATGTTTGAGTATGATAAGGGTCCCAAAGGTCCACATGTATAAGTTGGAAGGGGAAGTGTAGTGTATTTTACTTTCAGGGAAATGTAGTCTCTGTTGCCTAGCCATAGGACATAAGAAAGACTGTTTCTTACGCAATTTAGCACATATGGAAGAAATAATTTTCATTTTACTAAAAGGTAAATGACCAAGTCTAAGGTGCTAAAAACGATCAAAAGACAAAGTAGGAGAAGAAGCATAAACAGGAGACTCATCAACATTCACAGAATTAGAAGAATTAGGACAATGTAAAAGGCTACTGCTCTTATTCATATCATTGATGGAATTGGCAGTAATGGTATTACAAATGAAGTATTAAAAATAGAGTTGCAACTAGAAGTGAGTGTAGCATGGATGAGAACATAAAGCCCATTCTGGAGACTACCAAGTGCCACTGGCCTCTTCAGAGAAAGGCCCCGCAAAACACAAGCAATAGAAGAAAATAAGGCTAAGCAATTTATGTGTAGAATTAATTGAGCAGGAGAAATCAGGTTATATTAAAAGGAAGGAACTAGAAGCACATTAGTCAGGGAAATTTCAGGAGTCAGGGTTAAAGTACCAGTGCATGGCACTTTGACTTTGTAGCAATTAGGCAAAGTAACCAAGTAAGGAAAAATAAGAAGTTTAACATCAAACAAGAAGGAAGAGTGTGGTGTCATATGATTAGTTGCACCTGAATCTATAATCCAAGGACTATTCTCTATCTTAGAAAATTTACAAGCAAGAAACCTAGAAATATTGAAAGTAGGGTTACCTATCAAACCTGCAAAATTGGCAGAACCAACAATGATATCCTGAGGGCTAGTTTGTATTTTGGATTGTTACAGAAGATTCATTAGCTGATCAAATTGCTCCTTAGTGATGCTTGTACCTTCAGAGTCTGAAGCCACTTGCTTAACATCACCACCAACCTCAGGCTGACTTTGAGATTGTGTATCAAAAACTTGAGCAAAAGCTGCAGTTTTTTTGAATTTAGTTGGGAATCCAGGTGGAAGGCCATGGAGCTTGAAACATTTTTCAATTGAATGTCCAGGCTTTTTACAGTATCTACACACCAAATTATTTCTCTTAGTTGTGTCAAAATTAACTCTCTGATTATAAGGTTTCTGTGTACCAGTGGAGAATGCCACAAAATCAGAATTGAAAGAAGGACTAACAGCTTGTACTATGGACTGACTCTCATCATTCACGAGCATGGTGTAGACACTGTCCATGTCAGGTAGTGGCTTCATCAAGAGAATTCTGCATCTTATTGTGGAGTAGGACTCATTGAGACCTATTAGAAACTGATGAACCTTTTGATCTTCATCCAGTTTTTGAAACATCTCTTTGCAACCACAAACACAATCAGGATAGGAGATAGAAAATGAGAGTTCATCCCATAGCTTTTGATCCTATTGAAATAGGAGGAAATACTGGATGTTCCTTGAGAAACAGATGAAATTTCCTTTCTAATATGATATATTTTGATACCACTGGCCTGCCTAAACCTCTTTTCAATTTCATTCCATAACCTTTTAGCAGATTATGTGTACATGACAGTTTCCCTAATCTCTTGATCCAAACTATTAAGTATCCAGGCTACTACCATATCGTTGCATCTGGTCCAATGCTCAAATAGAGGGGAATCAGGGCTATGTTTTGGAATTGTGATGACTCGGCCAGTCGTCTCATGAGTTATCGCCCGTTTCCCCTATTTCTGCTTCTTTATGCTTTGTTTATCCGTGTTATGTGGTATCGGGTTGATTGGTTAGAGTTCGTAAAGGAATTGGTAAGGTTTGTGACACTTAGTCTCTTTTGAGGAAGCTTAAGTTGGAAAAGTCAACCGAACATTGACTTATGTGTTAGAGGGCTTGTATGTGAGTTCTTATGGTTTGGATAGCTTTGGGAGGTGATTTGGGAGTTAGGAGCACGATCAAAATGAGTTTTGGAGGTTCAGAGTAGATTTAGGCTTGAATTGGCGAAGTTGATATTTTGGCGATTTCCGGTTGGTAGGCAAGATTTTGATATAGGGGTTGGAATGGAATTCTGAGAGTTGAAGTAGATCCATTGTGCCATTTGGGATGTGTGTGAAAAATTTCAGGTCATTCGGACGTAGTTTGGTTGGGTTTTAGATCAAAAGCGGAATTTGGAAGATTTTGGAAACTTAGGCTTGAATCCGATGTGTTTTGGTTGATTTGATGTTGTTTGAGGTGTTTTGAAGATTTGTACAAGTTTGAATAAGGTTTTGGGATATATTGGTTCCTTTGGTTGAGGTCCCGAGGGCCTCGGGTGAGTTTCGGAGGGTTGAACGGATCATTTTAAGTTGAAGGAAATTGCAGATTTTGGTTTCAGCTGTTGCAGGGATCTTACTCTTCGCATTCGCGAGTGGACCCTCGCATTCGCGAAAGGTCAGTTGAGGAAGGTGGAATTTAAGCCTTCGCGTTCCCAAAGAAGGCTACGCGTTCGCGAAGGGCTGGATGTTTGTGCATCACGTTCGCGAGAAGGGGAGCGCGTTCGCGTAGAGGAAATTGGTTAGCTGGGTTTGAGGTCAAGTTGTTCATCGCGTTCGCGAGAGAGGGAGTGCATTCGCGAAGAGTAAATATGAGGAACCATCATGTTCGCAATGGGCATGTCGCATTCATGTAAGAGGATTTTTGGTCAAAGTCATTTTTGTGCTTCGCGAACGCGAGGTGTTGACCGTGTTCGCGAAGAAGGAATTAAGGCCTGGGCAGAATATTTAAATACTCGTCTTGTCCGTAATTTTGGGGTTTATTTCTTCCATTGTTGGTTGTTTTTGGAGCTTTTTTGAAGGGGATTGAAGAGGGATTCAAGGGGAATCACTTGGAGGTAAGATTCTTGGACTTAAAACTCGATTCTAATTTGAATTTCATCTAGATAATCATGGAAATTAAGCCAAAAATTGAAGAACTAGGGCTTGAAAACTTAGACCTTTGATTGAGGATTTGAAGGACCATTTGAGGTCGGATTTCAGAACTTTTGATATGAGTGAACTCGTGGGGAGATAAGGAATCTATTAATGTAAAAATTATCGAATTCCGAGACGTGGGCCGAGGGTCAGGTTTTGGTAATTTCGGGATTTATGTTGTAAATTGATTATTTTCGCTTGGGCTTCGTTCCCTTAGCATATTTTGACGTCCTCGTTCTGATTTTAGATATATTCGACGCGAGTGGAGGCTTATTCGAGGGGAAAAGGCGTCACGAGCTAGAGATTTGACTGGTTCAAGATGAGTAATGATTGTAAATGATGTTATGAAACCCCGAACTTGCACATCGTTGTGCTATATTGAAGTGACGCACACGCTTGATAACAAGCGTGGGGTCGTGCATTGTTAGGGATTGTGACTTAGTCCTTCCCGAATGACTATTTTACCACATATTTGACCGAAATCTATTTGCTATCATCATTATTTAGGCTGAATGCCATATTTAGGCTTCGTGCCAGCTATTTGAACCCTTCGGGGGCTTTTATTGATATTTTCTCACTGTTTTGACTTTATACTTGAACTCAATCCTGATATATTTCACTGTTTTCGTACTCAACCATGTTTACTCTGTTTTAACACTTAAATGATCTTTTAAATGATATTTTGGGCTGAGAATCATGTTTTACTATTGCCCGAGTGGCTTGTGAGGATTTTGACTGAGTAAGGCCGATGGTCTATGTTGTGAGGAAACATTTGATACTAATTATGAGTACGAGGGCCTGAGATATGTACGCCACGAGGTGTCTTGATTTATATGAGGCTGAGGGCCTAGTGATGATGCCACGAGGTGGCTTAATATTGCGCTTGGGCCGTAAGGGGCCCCTCCAGGAGTCTGCACACCCCCAGTGAGCGCGGGTACCCATTGTGATGTGAGATTGAGCCCGAGGGGCTGGTATTGTTCTGAGATGTTGCCCGAGGGGCGGATTTGTTGATACGGTTCCCGAGGGGCGAACCTTTATGTGTTTATTTTTTTGTCATTTCCTGCCAAATTACCTGCTTAATTGTTGAAAAAGGCTTTTCATGAAGTTAAATTTGAGTTAAAGGATTTTTACCTATATTTCACTGATTTAATGTTTTAATGGTTTTACTACTTCATTATAGCATGCTTTGGTGCCTTACGTGATTTCTTGCTTTCAGTCTTTATTTATGATTATTAATCACTGAGTTGGAGTGCTCACTTTACTCCCTGCACCCTGTGTGCAGATTCAGGCGTATCTGGTCCCGCTCAAGTGCTGATCATTTCTGGCTCAGGGGATCCAAGGAGTCTCTAGGTAGCTGTTGACGTTTGCAGCCCGGAGCTTTTCCCTATCTTACTTCTTCATGTTCTTGGTTTTATGTATTAAACCCTATAGTTTGATTTGGAGTATTCTATTTTGTTAGATGCTCATGACTAGTGACACCCCGGTATCGGGCTGTGTTGGGTTATTTTTCACGATTTGTGCTATTAACTGCTTAAACCTTAGTTTATTTGATCATGCTTAGACTATTTCTAAATGTTTAACTGTTCAATACTAAAATGGGTAGTGATGGCTGGCCTTGTCTTCACGAGAGGCGCCATCATGACCGGGTCCGGGTTTAGGGTCGTGACAAGTTGGTATTAGAGCCTAGGTTACATAGGTCTCACGAGTCATGAGCATGTGTTGCTACCCAATTTGTCCCTATATATTTTAAATATGCAAAATACCTTCAAAATAACATATATATGCATAAATAAGCATAACCAAGGTTTTTATTATTTTTCTATAATTTTAAGGTTTTAAATTGATTATTTTCCCCCATTTTATCCATAAAATCTCAGTAATTATTTCCAAAATTAATATTTTGATGATTCATTTATGGGATTTTTATATTTATGCCAAAATATAGCTAAAATAATTTTTACATGTTTTTACAATTTTATTTAGTATTTTTAAAGCTAAATTGCATATAATTATAATATTAATCCTTTTAAGGTTTAATTAGGTTTTTTATTTATAAAATGAGTTTCTGTATTTTTAAATTGTTAATTATGTGTTATAAATCATTTTAGTATTTTCAATTTATTTTTAGAAACTATTTACTATTTTTTACAATTAAAAAAGTGGAAAAGTGACTATTTAACTTTTTAGCCCAAATTGGCTTTCAATTTAACCCCAAATCAAACCCAATTTCCCCGACCCAATTTCAATTAAACTTGGCCCTAATCCAATTTTAACCGACCCAAGCCCGGATCCCTACCTACCCCATTTAATCTGGACCGTTGATCATTAAGATCAACGATCCCCATTCACCCTTCCATAATTAAACCCAAACGACCCCTTACCCCAACTCATTTCTCACCACCAGCCACCCTTGAATCCCTCTCCTCTCAATTCTCTCTGCAGCCTCACATAAACCCTAGCCGCCGCCACCCAATTCCACCCTAATCCCTTGCAATCCCTACTTAATTCATGGGCTCCCATGGCGATTTGAGGCGTGTCTTCTATGTCTACTGGTTACCTATTTTTGTGATTCCATGGATATATCTCAAAGGGATCTAGTCCAGTCTTGGTTCAACTTCTACCTATGGCCTTCTTCCGGCCATCCATGGCTGTTCAAGTCAGATCCTTGACTTTTCTAGCTAGATCGGTAACTTTCAAAGTCTTTCTCACTTTTTCTGGGTTCTCTGAAACCCTAAACCTTTAAGATCTTTCAATTTTCTTCTGATCTATCTTAGATCTGTGCATATTATAAACTTCTTAAGTGTTTTCTCGAAGGTTCTTCGATTTTCTTTCAAAATGACTCTTCGTTTTCAACGATTAGGGTTTTCTCTTAAATTTTTAAAGATATCTTCTCTAATTTTGATGTTATTTATGATTTTACTATGTTCAAACGACTTGTTTATGCTTTCCTTCTTCTTGATTCAGCATGTTGAAAACCCTAGGTCTTTTTTTGGTCTTATTTAAGTTCTGAAACTATCCTTGTTTGTTTGTATACTTGTTCGATTAAGTTCTTCGTTTCTGACTCTCTTTACCATGTTTGACTTCTCTGATTTTGAGTTCTTATCATCTCTTAAACTCGACTACTGTTGAAGCCCTAATTTCTTAAAAGAGTTTTCCTCGCTTATTACTATGAGTTTGAAGGTCTTTACTTGTTTATGACTTTCTTACCTGTTAGTTTGGTTCTCTGCACTTTGGTTCTATGTGACTGCTTAACTACTGTGCTTCAAATAGGTTTATTTTACTACTGAATCCTAGCTTACCCCTGCTGCTACTGTAGATTTGTGTTTCTTCTTTTTGATAACATGTTTGACCCTGCATGCCTGTTCATTCCTGGCTATTTATATGTTAAGGTGCAGAATCATGATCCTTCCTTGATTGATTCTGACTCCCTCAATGTTGCGACTGATTGCAAAGGGTGTTCTTATGAACCCTAATTTTACTCGTTTGAATTAAATTGATTGATTTCGTCCTTTAATTACTGCGATGATGTTTTACCTTGAACCCTTTTCCAAAATTAAGCATATTTTGTATTTTGTCTCAATTATTTACTTCATACTTTTACTGCCCCCTTATATGGAAATAATCAATCTGTCTCAAACTGATTTCTTTCCTTACTTAACCTTGTTAGTATCCATTTAAGCAGTAATCCCTTGATTAAAGGGAAGTACTTATATTGATTGATTCCAATTGTGATTGTTTCCATGTTCGTATTAAAACTTTACTGGTTACCTTATTCTTCACTCGTTTTCAAAACTATAAATACCCTACCCTCTCCTCTTTCAAAGACACGAACAATTTGAGTTTAGAACACACACTTACCCTCAAAAACTTTCTCTTTCTTTACTGCTACTTGTGCTACTGCTTTGTCTAGCCGGCTGAAAGCCAAGGCTAGACTGTGGAATCTTGCTTACTTTTCCTTTTTGCACTTTGCTTCTCTACTGGTATGTCCTAGTTAATTTTTTAAGCCTCAACAACAACATGCTCCTTTAGTTGCTTCAGTTTCTTTTACTCTTGCCTATTTTTGCTTATGTTTCTGCAGTCAAGTTACATTACTAGCATGCTGTACTATGTTCCCTTTCCTCTTAGATTAATGCTTCCCCTATATGTGTTTTGAAGCATACTCTGTCAGTCACTTGTTGTGTACTTGCTGCCTTATGAATCCCAAACCCCCATATCCCCTCTATGTGTTTGTGTTCTTTTGGCTGGTTTGTGGTCATGCCAGCACAGCTATTGCTGTGCATGTCCAAACTAGATCCCTGTTGGGGTCATGTGCTTACAGACAAGTGTATTCCCAACATCCCTTAACCCCCCTTTGAATCACTATTGATTCTGTGTAGTTTTAAGTTTTATTATTACTGCTGATTTCAACCACCTCTGTCACTAATTTCTTTCAAAAGCGACTCTCAGTCCAGCTTTTTAAAATCTCTTTCAACATGTGTTATGCACTCCCACTATATTCTTAGAATCTAGGTTCTGCCCCTCTTGTGTGAGCCTTGCATTGGGACCCTTGAGCTCCCTCTGAACTTGGACAAATAAGGTCTGGCCCTTCCACACTGCACTCATTTTGTTTGGTTATGTAAATCTGGGTGTGAGCACTACCCGAGATCCCTTGAGGTCCTTAGGGAACTCTGACACACCCAGAATATGAGAAAGGCTTTGAAATACTGGCAGTGAAGTGGTTCATTACATAACTCAGAGAGGAAGTCAAGATTAGGCTTCCTTTGGGTTGTAATTTCTTATTTCTGCACTTCTTTTGTAATTCAATCATTTGGTCTGTTTATAATTTGTAAACAATATCGGGGTGATTAGTGAAAAAGTGTGGGTAGTTGTATATTGTGCATAAATTGGGTAGATAACATGCCTATAGGGTCTATTTTCCAAATATGGTCGGTTAGAAACCATGCCTATATGATCTGCTCTAGTTTAAGATAAATTCTGCCTGCTTTACTTTCACACAATTAGAAACCATGTCTATAGGATCTAAATGGCTTTAATAATAGAGATCATGCCTATAGGATTAAAATCAGCTTTATAATTAGATATCATGCCTATAGGGTGTAAAGTAATTGAAGTTCAGCATATATTCAGATTCTTCTCCCTAGAAATCATGCCTATAAGTCTAAAGCTAGTTTTTTAACACTTAGGTACCATACCTATAGAACTTAAAACCAGTTTAGTTGGAGAAGCCATTTAGTTCACGTTGTCATTCTGAATTGGATTAGTTAATTAATCTGCCGCTTCTTTAATAAGTTCTCAAACACTGCCATAAGTTAATACCGTTAGAAAGCATGTCTATAGGATCTCAAGTTGTCTGTTTTAAATTAATCACTGCTCTACTGCGTTCCTAATCAATATAGATATCATGCTCATAGGACATCACCATTACGCCTAGGCAAGCCTTAGGTAATTACTCGAATAAAACTTGAACTGCCTTTGTTTAATTACCAACTGATATAACCAGCAGACAAGTCTGATTCAGATTTCTTTTATGAGTTATATAATGAATCTGGTTCTGACTCAAACCCTGCTTTAGGATTTTTTAAAATTCAGACCTTAACTGTGTTTAAGTCATGCTATTTATATGTATTGTTTGCGGAGGTATACATGAGCCATCTAATTGTTTATATGTCCCCCCTCTAAATGTAGTCCTACGTGTTTTTGTATGTCGCCTTAGCCTTTTTACCTTTAAACCTAAGTGTCAGCCTAAAACCTCCCTCTTATAGGAATAGTAGTCTTAAATTCCTCCGGGACTGATAGGAATAGGACGGGTAACAACATGCAATAGAGGTCGAGACCAATCCACGCTTTAATACCTTCATGGTGTGGGAAGGGTAGATATGGATATGATGACCGGTGCGCTAATACCACGTGTATCCCCTCTTCTGAGGAGTGTCATACCGGGTATTGCATTGAGGTGATCCATATTACAAATAAACCTAGGACCTCCTTTTATTTTTTTTATGAGCATGTTTAGCCTGTAACTCTTTTCACAACCCTTTTAAATCGTTTTCCAAACATTTGTGTATTTAAACTTAAATCCCCTATTACTTGAGCCTTTATTTGTTTACTTGCTAATTGCACAAATTCACAAAAACTATCTGGCCGGGAACCACACTAGTGGATCTTGAAGGGTGCCTAACACCTTCCCCCTGGGATAATTTCAAGCCCTTACCCTATCTCTGGTTATCAAACATAGTTGTAGTTAAATCTTACAGGTGCCCTAACGCACCTTAAAATCGTTAGGTGACGACTCTTCAAATACCCAATTCGCAAAAGGAAATGAGTCATTACACCCCATGAATGTCGAAACTCGGACTCCTCTCCGACGGAAGGGGTAAAAGGGAGGCGCGATAGCATGACGACTCTGCTGGGGATATTCAGGCTTTTACCATTTCAGATTGTTCTTGTGAATTTGTACCTCCCTATGTGCAATTACTTGTTTAAATTTCTTTAAGCATTTAATTTCTTTTTCAAAAGCAAAACTGACATATCTTTCTTGTTTCCTTCATTTACTGCTGCTTTAAATTATAAAACTGTTGTATTTATCGCTTTCTTAACGTGCAAATACATGTCAACATGCTTTTAATTATTGCATAATCATGCTCAACATCATACTCCACTTGTGCCAAACAAATACTATAGCAACGCTTTTAATGTGTGGTTGCGCTCTTCCTATATCATTACCCCCTAAATTCAGAAAGGCATATTTGTGGTAAAACTAGTCGATCAACGGTGTAATCGACAGTTCCGTGCCTTCCCCCTTGAGTTGTACGCTTAAGGGTACCAGTCTAAAACCCCATAGAAACCTTACTCTGTTCAAATTGTGTATGCATCATGGTCAAACCTAGCCGGGTCAGTTATGTTGTCCACATAATGATCCTTTAAGATAGTGTTGTCCAAAGTCTACTAGGTTTTCCTAAACCCAAAAACGGACATTATCACGTTCTGTACATTTATTTGGAGAACTAAATGCTTCATGCTAATTGTTGGTATTAAATAGTCGAGTCTGGTGGGGGTAAGGGCCTAACCTTATTTTTCTTGAAGAAATATAAGGCACGAAGTCCCCAGATTCGGCATGGTCAGCAATATCCACCCAAGACTGCTAAGCTGGTGGAGGGATTTACACTCTAGTGACCAAACTCTCATCAGAAAATACCTGGGAAATCTACCATCCCTCATGGAGATCCAACCTAACAACATGATCATATAAGCTGCCACGCTGTTTTGGGACTGTGAAAGGGTTGTGTTCCTCTTCGGGGGCATTGAAATAACACCTTTGCTAGAGGAGATAGGAGGACTGGCCGATCTAGTGTGGGAAACTCCGGGTTTGCTAATGCCTGAGAACCGCAAAGGCAGGGGTTCCTCAAAATGATGGGTTTGAAGAAGAATACGGAATTGACATGCCTGAAGGAGTCATACATCCCTTTTGACTACCTGTATGAAAGGTACGGTCACAACAAATCCTACCGTACCTACCCTGATGAGTTTGCCATCACATCCTTAGGATATATCCATCGAAGGGGTTTTCGTCTTCATGTTTTATTTCCTGGGGCTGATCGTTTTTTCGATGAAGAAAGGGAGAATCCATACCAGGCTGGCTATGGTAACTAAGACCCTAATGGAGGGGATTGGTGGGCAGCCATTCAGCATCGTACCCATGATCATTGCAGACATATACCGAGCCTTAGAGAAGTGTCAACGAGGAGCAAAACACTTCGAAGGCTACAATTTATTACTACAACTCTGGCTCATGGAACATCTCCAAAAGGGCGAATACTGACAAGAGATACAACGAAGGGACTGGGATGATCACATCGCTTTCCATCATCCAAAGTGAATGAATTACATCCCCGATATGTTCGCTCAGCCTGAGAATGCCAAATGATGGGTTGAGCTATTTGATAATTTGACTGAAGAACAGATTCAATGGATGTTCGAGTGGTTTCCGACCGAGGAGGTCATTGCCTGATCCAGAGACGCACCTTTCTTGATACCGATTGGTCTAAGAGGAACATACCTGTCACGACTCAAACTGATGGGCCACAACGGGCACCCGGTACCTTACTCAACCGAGTACCAACATAGCGTATCTTTCTTATTACATCATTATATACATGTGACATACGGGCCTAGTAGGCCAATATAATCATTTATAAACTCAAACATAGGCCGACAAGGCCGTACAATCTTTCACGTATACGACATATGTCTACAAGCCTCTAAGAATACATAAATGTCATAGAGGTCAGGATAGAGTCCCGCCATACCAAACAATACACGTCCAAATCATACTAACCAAACAAGCAACTCCGAAGCAAATGGAGCGCACCAACATCTTCCGCTGAGCTGATAGCCTACTTGGAGGGCTCTCGACCTATCTATCGGGACCTGCGGGCATGAAACGCAGCATCCCCAGGCAAAAGGGATGTCAGTACGAATAATGTACCGAGTATGTAAGACACATAAGTAAGTACATCAGAGACATGGAAGAAGTATAGAGTACATGACTCAACCTGCAAGTCTGAATAACATTGCAAATCATAAATTACTTTTAGCGTCATGCATGTGCGTATGAATGTCATGTCGTGCATAGGTACATGTTTCTTAACATCATCAGCCTCTGAGGGCATTCCATTATATCATACCGACCACTGTGGGCAAAATCATCATCGTATACCAGCTGATCAGGTGGTGGTACGTATATAACGCCATAACCTTTCCCATATCCCATATACATATATATACATACACATATACGTGTATATAACGCCATTTGAGTACATACATGTATATGCGTATATAACGCCGTTTGAATTATATTTCAGCCACTGTGGGCAACATCATCATCATATACCAACTGATCAGGTGGTGGTGCGTATATAATGCCGTAACCTTTCCCATATCCCATATACATATATATACATATATACGTGTATATAACGCCATCTGTTCATGGGTCAATGCACATGAATGCAATGCCTGAAAAGTACGTTAATAAAATCTTTCGAAGCTTCATAAAACCATTTTGCCTTTGAGTAATATCATAAAGTAAACTCTTTTCAACTTTCATATTTTTCTGAGACTCATGAACATATGATATAATATTATGAGACACGGAAATTCAGGAACATAGATTTTTCTAATACTTCTATGAATAGAGTCATTCATGAAATTTGTGCATTTGCACATTTCGTTTGTATCGTATGGATCATGCCAAAAGAAAGAAGGGATAGCCTTAACATACCTAGAGTAGGAACAAATCCGTATAATTATCTCATTGGAAACTTTCGTGGATTGAATTTAGAACCCAAAAATCGGATTAAGCTTCTGCAATTTGAAATTGAAGAACGAAATCTTACTTTGTTCTTGTTGAAATTTGGACAACAATTGCTTTAAATGAAAGTTTTCGTTTGGAATTCCCAAGAAGCAATTTCATTTGAAATGCTTCTGCTTTCAAATTTGTACTTGGCTTTTAGGCAGATTGGTGTTGGCCTTTTTTACCAAGAATTCTCATAAAGTCTATGGATAAGGTCTATAAGTCTTTAAGACTTAATTCTTGGTTTGGCTACATAATAGCCATCTGGCAACGGTGGCTTAAGAGTCATCATTTTCCTTGTGGATTTATGCCACATGGAAGGGTGGGTGAAGATTATTAATCTTTACCCACTTATTAGTTAACTGGGTAATGTCCCTTTACCCAGTAATTAATTAATTACCCGCATAATTTAAAAATTATGTCAACTTGATTAAATACTACTCTCTTTTAACATACCTTGTACGACTTACTATCATGGCCATGTAGTACTTTGTATGGTACTAGTCCATAAATACCGGGTATTTTAGCTCGGGCCGTATTTTATCCCAAAATATCAAGCTTTGACAAAATTTCATTTCTTAAACTTGCTCCTCCTTGCACCTTCATGAATTTACTAATCACTTGTAAAATAGCATAATTCTTATAATCCCCAAATAATCTTTTTCTTGGACAGATGTCAATTACCTTACGACAAATTCAATGTAAAATACTGCAGGGTGCAACATCATCGTAACTTATTACTGCGAAGCGCAACATCACCATAATGTAATAGCACTGTAATAACTTATTACTGCGAAGCGTAATATCACCGCGATGTAATACTGTCGGGTTCAATACAATCGTAACTTAATACTGCAGGACGTAACATCAATCGTAATATATTACTGCAGAGCATAACATCGACATAATACTGCGAGTCGTAACATTATTCCCCCCTTTGGAACATTCGTCCTCGAATGTTGACTGATGCACTTATCATTTTCATAACTTATATCTTTCAAATACTTTAGAACTTCCCGTACCATCTAGGAGACTGTTCTGTGAATGAGCCCAAAGTCCAGGGCATTCCCCCCTCTTAGGCCTCCTTCTCACGCCACAACTTGTAGTCGGAATCCTTCCAATCTCGTAACTGTTACTACCTTTCATCATGCAGCCTGTACAATTTTGACCTTGTAAGTGTGCCCAATCTCTAGGATTCATATGTAGAGCTTGATAAGATGTCCCTTTGGGCATATATGAGTATACTGAAGTTCTTCGCTCGGTACTTTGTTGAATTTACGAATATTGCTATATCTCACCGCCTAGGTCCGTTTAGCCATCCGTATGAATTTACTGCCATAACTCTTACTTTAATTTATCGCTGCTGAGGTTTGCTACCAAATCCCAACTTACTCTCGTTGCTTATTCCACATGTACAAATATAAGTCCTTTAATGCTTCCTCATTACTTCTCATCTTTAGAATGACGGCCCAATCTCATCTCATACTTTATGACTTTTGTCCATCTATTATTGATTCACCTCAATATTGATCTACAATATATCACTGATAACTTGAAACTTCTTACATAATACTTTGCTCCTAGGGCTTAATCCTAATGACTTATCCATTCTCGTCACCTTTTCACTTGTCTTTACTCATCCTTACTCATGCTTCCTTAAAACTTTATCGCTCTACCATACTTTATCTTGCGACCTATACATATCCATTTATAAATTTCCCTCCAACTTGCTTGCACCATAGATTTCCTTATGTTATTCTGGAACAGCGAGATCTCACATCGTCTCCAACTTTTCTCTATTCTCTTAACTAGATCTCCCAGTACTTAGAAATCATAGGTTGGAAGACATGCCTCTATCATTCTCGATTATTGGATCCCCGTGCTTATAGCCTTCTATCCGAAATATGGACTATTCACGATCTTCTGCCTTTGAGTATCTCGTACGTTGTTCACCTTTACCTTGCTTACCTTAAAATATTGCATCGTATCTTCTATCTCTTTTAGGACCTCCCTCCTACCTAGGTGTAATTCACGTCCATAACTTGAAGCTCTATTATAATACTCGCACCTTTGGTACATACACAATCCGGTAGGAGCTTCATACTGACTTCTTATGAGGCTGGTACTTCTTCTAACTGACTTTCTTGTAGAGCCATTATAGATTATGGTTGTTGTGTTATTTCTCTTGAACGTCTGATATTAAGAGTGATTCTGTCATGTTCTCAAGCACAACTTCTATAATTTTTCTAGGTCCAATAATCAGACTCCTTATTTACTTAGGTGACGTAATTCTTTAGTTTCCTCTTCCTTCTGATCAGCCTTTATGTAGGCTTAAGCTATCTTCCAATCCGTGGCTCATGGTATCAGTTATTACCTTAGCCTTTCATGGGCATTATGGAATATCCATGATACAATCTTCTAACAATTCAATCCTTTTGTCTATGCACTTGGCGTAATTCTTTCTTTTAACTTATACCGGAGTCTTCTATGGCTGTATGATTGTCAACAACTATGCTGCCTGGATAATGCTCCAAAATCTTGAGTGTATCCATAACTTACTAACTCTGGATCATTGATCAAATAATTCTTTTGTTCCATCTTAGCTTTCTTTTCAACGTAAGCTATTACTTTTCCTGGTCTTTCTGCCCCCTCGTTGCGTCATACTTAGCTTATATTAGTGCCCACACTTGCCAGAGTTTTTATACAACTCATATGATCTCGAATATTACCTTTAACTTTTACTTCCCATTCATTAGCCACGGTAGGTTCCACCTTCCTTTGGAATGCTTACAATGTTGTTGCGAGATTGTTGTTATACGACCATTTCCTCCTTAGGTCATTGTGCTTAGTTTGAAGCCTTCTTTCTTATCTCCTCAGCTAGTCTTTCATTGTAGTACGTAGGGAGAACCCTCGACTCTCGTAAAGCTTGTGAGCTTATTACGGACCCTTTTTTTTATGTCCTTACTTGCCTATAATTATCTATAGTTGCTTACTTTCATGCCCTTGTGCTGGTTTGGTTGCTTCTGAACTGATATTTTGACTATCTTCCTAGCGGCATTCTCTTTTATTTTTGTAATACTCATACAGTACCTCTTTAACTACCCCTACTCTTGTCTGAATATATCTCAAATATTATAATGATATTCTTTGAGGCTGAATTCTCCATGTTGGGTTCTACTATGTTTATCTCACACGATCTGATGATTCATCTGTAACCTCTTGTTTAGCCATAACTGGGATCTTCCTGACCAATTACTAACTACTCGTTGGCCCATTCTATATCAATATTCCTCATAATATTTCTTGGGTTACTTCCTTTGTCTTAACTTACATCTCGCACTAGCTCCTTATTTATTAATAACAGCTCGGGCGGGAACCTTTACTTCCTCTCCTTGACGTCGTGCTTGCACAATATTCTTGAATCGTAGCGTATCTGTAAGATTTGGATAAGTGCCCTCTTATTCCTTTCTCATTCTTATTGCGTTCTTCCTTTATCATTCCATAGTCACTAGAACAACTTAATTCTGACTTAATATCACATCACTCCATATTCCCCCCTTTAGGGGTGTACTAAAAGCTAAAGCCACAAGGATCTACCTATAGATTTTTTTACCTCTTCATTTTTTGCATCATTTCTCAACATCAATGATCCTTACTCGCCTTTCGGCAATCCTTCTGTACCAAGGATGACAAATTCCCTTACTCATGAGGGTGACACTTAGCGTAACTGGCACATACAGTCTCTTAACTTTGCTCACATTTGCTTGCTCTAGGGAAGCGTCTCCCTGAATGAACATTCTCTGAATTCATCATGAATCTTCTTCTGTGGTCCATTCTATTATCGCCGGAACAGAATCTAAAATTACCATGATGCCGAGTACTTTCCAATCATTCAGTCCCTAATTCATATTTAGTTTATCTTGTTTACCAGTCCATACTAATCTCTGTTACTCTGGGAATTAACTCTCCCCTTTGGTAGTCGCGTTGTAGTCACGAACTTATTTCTCGAAATGAGGATATAACCTTATCGCCTATACTCTTTTGTTGTCTTAAGACCCCTCACCTTTCGTCTCTTCCTTCATTTGACTATAGGTTCTATAACATTCTACCATATTCATCCATGTATCACACCTTATTCATAATGCTTTCTTATCTCTCTTCTCATTGCTCTGCTAATGTTTCTGTCTATCCCTTTTCTTGTGAAAACTTCAATACGACATTCTTTCGCTTTTAGCTTTCCTTTGCTTCATCCCGTGGCTCTTCAAGTTGCTTAACGTTCTCGCTTTACTAGGGACGCGAGCCACACTAAGGTAGTATGTATCCCTTCAAGGCTTATAGTGCATGTCTTTGAAGTACTCATATTTGGCTGCACTATTTTAAAGTGCACCATCTGGGTGTCTGACAATGAGATCTATTAGAACACTTGCAATATCCCTCGGAAATGTCAACTGCCACAATCAATTCATCTATCATATCTTCTTATTCTACTTTTGTTAACCCCCATAGGGCATATTTGGAATGGGTGCGACCAAATGTATATACCTCTGTTACTATTGAATATAACTCAAAAAGCTTATGTTCCTCTGCCTCAATTATAAATGCTGTTAACCTTCATTAAAGTACCTCGTACCCTTTTTCACCTTGCTGCTTTTACTTGCTGAAACTTGTACTTATCTTCTTAATCTCTCATTGTCCTTCACCATAAATATGGATAGGCATTCTTGCCTTAAGGCTTCTTATCAGGAAGCTTACACCCTTCAGTACACACAAGGTCTGCTAAAGACCTCACATTTATTTTATTGAAGGCATCACACAAAAATCCAATTCCTTTGACTCAGCTCGTCCACAACTATCTCTCTTTCCAACCTTCATTCCAGATGTAGGTATCGTCTTATCACGAATAATAAAAAAAATCGGAATTTGGATTCTTATAAGTGAGCTCTACCACACGATCTAGAGTAAGAAAAAAAAGAGTGACAATCCTAAATGCCCTGTAGCCTCCTGCTTATAAGTGTGGTGCACGACACACCCATAAACAAGACTCTACTAGACATGGCTTGTAGACTCCCTAGGACAGAACTGCTCTGATACCACTTTTGTCACGACTCAAACCGATGGGCCGCAACGGGCACCCGGTACCTTACTCAACCGAGTACCAACGTAACATATCTTTCTTATTACATCATTATATACGTGTGACATACGGGCCTAGTAGGCCAATATAATCATTTATAAACTCAAACATAGGTCGACAAGGCCGTACAATCTTTCACGTATACGACATAAGTCTACAAGCCTCTAAGAATACATAAATGTCATAGAGGTCAGGATAGAGTCCCTCCATACCAAACAATACACGTCCAAATCATACTAACCAAACAAGCAACTCTGAAGCAAATGGAGCGCACCAACATCTTCCACTGAGTTGATAGCCTACTTTGAGGGCTCTCGACCTGTCTATCGGGACCTGGGGGCATGAAACGCAGCGTCCCCAGGCAAAAGGGACGTCAGTACGAATAATGTATCGAGTATGTAAGACACATAAGTAAGTACATCAGAGACATGGAAGAAGTATAGAGTACATGACTCAACCTGCAAGTCTGAATAACTTTGCAAATCATAAATTACTTTTAGCGTCATGCATGTGCGTATGAATGTCATGTCGTGCATATGTACATGTTTCATAACATCATTAGCCTCTGAGGGCATTCCATTATATCATACCGGCCACTGTGGGCAAAATCATCATCGTATACCAGCTGATCAGGTGGTGGTGCGTATATAACGCCATAACCTTTCCCATATCCCATATACATATATATATATATATACACATGCATATATAACGCCGTATATACATACATATATACGCGTATATAACGCCGTTTGAATCATATTTCAGCCACTGTGGACAACATCATCATCATATACCAGCTGATCAGGTGGTGGTGCGTATATAACGCCGTAACCTTTTCCCATATCCCATATACATATATATACATATATACGCGTATATAACGCCATCTGGTCATGGGTCAATGCACATGAATGCAATGCATGAAAAATACGTTAATAAAATCTTTCGAAGCTTCATAAAACCATTTTGCCTTTGAGTAATATCATAAAGTAAACTCTTTTCAACTTTCATATTTTTCTAAGACTCATGAACATATGATATAATATTATGAGACACGAAAATTCAGGAACATATATTTCTCTAATACTTCTATGAATAGAGTCATTTATGGAATTTGTGCATTTGCACGTTTCGTTCGTATCGTTATGGATCATGCCAAAAGAAAGAAGGGATAGCCTTAACATACCTAGAGTAGGAACAAATCCGTATAATTATCTCATTGGAAACCTTCGTGGATTGAATTTAGAACCCAAAAATCGGATTAAGCTTCTGCACTTTGAAATTGAAGAACAAAATCTGACTTTGTTCTTGTTGAAATTTGGACAACAATTGCTTTAAATGAAAGCTTTCGTTTGGAATTCCCAAGAAGCAATTTCGTTTAAAATGCTTCTGCTTTCAAATTTGTACTTGGCTTTTAGGCAGATTGGTGTTGGCCTTTTTTACCAAGAATTCTCATAAAGTCTATGGATAAGGTCTATAAGTCTTTAAGACTTAATTCTTGGTTTGGCTACATAATAGCCATCTGGCAACGGTGGCTTAAGAGTCATCATTTTCCTTGTGGCTGTATGCCACATGGAATGGTGGGTGAAGATTATTAATCTTTACCCACTTATTAGTTAACTGGGTAATGTCCCTTTACCCAGTAATTAATTAATTACCCGCATAATTTAAAAATTATGTCAACTTGATTAAATACTACTCTCTTTTAACATACCTTGTACGACTTACTATCATGGCCATGTAGTACTTTGTATGGTACTAGTCCATAAATACCGGGTATTTTAGCTCGGGCCGTATTTTATCCCAAAATATCAAGCTTTGACAAAATTTCATTTCTTATACTTGCTCCTCTTTGCACCTTCATGAATTTACTAATCACTTGTGAAATAGCATAATTCTTATAATCCCTAAATAATCTTTTTCTTGGACAGATGTCAATTACCTTACGACAAATTCAATGTAAAATACTACAGGGTACAACATCATCGTAACTTATTACTGCGAAGCGTAACATTACCATAATGTAATAGCACTGTCGTAACTTAATACTGCGAAGCGTAATATCACCGCAATGTAATACTGTCGGGTTCAATACTATCGTAACTTAATACTGCAGGACGTAACATCAATCGTAATATATTACTGCAGAGCATAACATCGACGTAATACTGCGAGGCGTAACAATACCCTTATGTCCCTCTCCGAGTTATGAGGCAAGCTAGTAGGAAGCAGATTATACCCAGGGTCAACAAAATGAGTCATTTTCGAGCTGACTTCCAAAATGATGATAGTCCCTACAAGTGTGAAGCTGAGCATATGTGGCGTTGTAAGATCATAATGCGGCGAGATACCATCGAGCCAGACAGGTATCATGCTGGTTGTGGTTCTTTCTATCATGATGGTCTGGGCCAGCCAGGGTTTGTTAGAGGTCACAGGATTATAGATAAAAGGCCAAGGCACAGGTCAAGTACAACCAGCTGTGCAAAGGGAACCGTGAGTACGAAAGCGAACATCGCAAAATACAAGAGTCGAGCCAGAAGCTGATTGGGGAATGGAAGGACATGGCTGTTAGTTCCAACAAATGGTTGGGATACTTGGAGTGAGGCATAGTGGAACTGGAGAGAAAATTTCTCAAGAAGGCCGAAGATAGTCAAAATGCTGAAGGGACCGAAGGCGGACATCTAGCTAGAGCGTACCCGTTGCTGGGACTCTGCGAGATGGGGAAGCTGTTCGACTTAGCCAAGGATGCCAAATCTGGGGAAGGTATTTCTGGGACCAAGTAGATAGGAGTTTATCTGTTTGCTTTATAAAATGTAATAAGGCCAATGACCATTAGTGACTTTTATTTCCTGTTTATTTAGTATCGATTTGGGATTTGTCTTTTTTTATCAATAAAATGAGGCATTTAGCATTCTCAATTCTCCAAATCAATTTGTTGCTAGGCCCACCTCGGGCACAAAGAGGTCCCCAAATTAGGATACGATTTACATTCCCGCACTATGTGTTTAAATATTGCAACACTTTTTATGATCCTCATTAACTTGGTTACCTTTTTGTTTTACTTTTTGTTTTTATTCCCCTCCCCAAAGGTTAGTTCGTGCACTCTGGCATCATAATCTTATTCCACGAGATCTAGGAGCCTTCCACCCACTCCTTCTCTTAGTCCTGTAAGAAACAAGAACAAAAGCAAGATGGAAGATCTGAACAACGTCAGGAAGGAGAATCCAACTGAATAGGTAGAGGCCACTAATGGCCATGGTACTCAGTTTCCTAATGAGAATGTGTCACAACTTGAACAGAAGTTGCTGAAATTCCAAGAAGAGCTTGATCAGGTTCGGAATCTAGCAAGCCTGTCATTTCCCTCAGCACCCCAGATATCAATTTCCCCAACACTCAAAACCCTACACCTCCTCAAAATATCCCTAAGCAACAAAATCATCCCGCTCCTCACCACCACACTGTTCCACCAAAGACCCAATGCAACACCTGCCACATCCCAAACAACACTCCACTACTCATCCCAGAACCTCAAAACTTCACAAATGATCATTTCCACACCCACACACCATTCCAGCATAACACTCCTATCTACGTGGAGACCATGCCACACTGCACCCAACCTATCTCCAACACACCTGAGTCTGATGAAAAAGATATGCTTATTAGGAACCTAGCTAAGGAACTTACGAAATTGACTAGCCAGATTCAGGGCGTTGAGGGAAGTAAAGGAATTGAGGGGCTGAAATACGAGGATCTTTGCATACAGCCCGATATCGAACTGCCCGAGGGGTACAAACCTCCTAAGTTTGAAATGTTTGATGGTACGGGTGATCCAAGGGTCCATCTGAGGACATATTGCGACAAGCTGGTTGGAGTAGGGGAAGACGAGAGAATCCGCATGAAGCTATTCATGAGGAGTTTGAAAGGAGATGCACTGTCTTGGTACATTAGCCAAGATCCAAAGAAGTGGTCAAGCTGGGTAAGCATGGAGTCCGACTATATGGACAGGTTCAGATTTAATACAAAGAATGCGCCAGACGTGTTCTATATTCAGAATCTAAAGAAGAAGCCCACAGAGCTGGAGGTCTGAAGCTACTAAGGTCAGACCCGCTTTAGAAGAAGAACAGATGAACAAGTTCTTTGTCCGGGATTAGGACCCGCAGTATTATGAACAGATGATGATGATTGAGAACCACAAGTTTTCCGACATTACCAAACTGGGTGAAAGAATTGAAGAAGGTATCAAAAGCGGTATGGTTACAAATTTCGAGGCCTTGCAAGCTACAAATAAGGCCTTACAATGGCGTGTCCAAGAAAAGGGACGTAGTGGCCGTGATGGTTGCACAAAGGACCAAATCTCCCCTCAAATACCAAACTTATCCAACACCTCCACTCACATACCAGCCAACTCCAAATTACCAAGCACCTTCACCCTCATACCAAGCTCCACCACCAAGTTATCAATCACCTCCACCTCCTACATATCAACCTACCTCACCTAGATACTCCCAGCCCGCGCATGTCTACCAAACCTATAATGCTCAATCATTCCACTATCAATTACCTTTTGCACGCCAAAACTTCTCTAGACCTCGACCTAATTTTGATCGCAGACCTCCAAAACAATATACAGCCATCGCTGAACCCATTGACCAACTGTATGAGAGATTCAAAGCTGTTGGTTATGTCACCCCTATCCCTGCTGCAACCCTTGAGAATCCTTCCCAGTGGTTTAACCGAAACAAATCCTGTGCATACCATTCTAGCATGAAGGGGCACACCATCGATGAATGCCGTTCCTTGAAAGGCAAGATCCAGTCTTTGATTGACAACAAGATAATTGTGGCAAAAGAACTCGCTTCAAATGTTTGCAACAACTCTCTACCAAACCATAAGGGTGGAGGTATCCATATGATTGAAATAGACGATGACTGGGATCCCGAGGGATCAATTGGGTTGATCTCAGAAGGTGATGACCCAAAGAAGCCAATAATTACTCTCAACCCAATCATAGTCCAAATTCAACCGTCTCAGGACGCTGAGGTGAATATGTCTATACCACTTGAGTTTGAAGCAACGTCATTGATAAGTTAGGATTTTAACATGTTTTATGCCCCTACTTGCCTATGCTTTGATCATATATTGTTACAAAATAGTCCTAAAAGGCTCACAAGTTGTGCTTGATTGCAGGTTTGATCGACAAAGTGACAAAATATTAAAGATCGGCTCAAAAAAAAGAGTGAAACCTGCTCAAGTATTAAAAACCAAGAAATCTAAGGAAAGACGGCCTAGTGCGGACCGCGCAAAGTTGAATGCGGCTGCACTAGGCGGTTCAGAGAGTTGGTAAATCAGGCCAGAAGAAGCGCAGCCGCGGTACACATCTCGCGGTCCACGGTGAAGGCTCCACGGCCGCACTACTCATTTGTGCGGTCCGCGGTCATGAGATTCAGAGAGATGAAAGTTTTTAAAGCCAATGCCATGTGGTCCGCGATCATGATTTTGCGGACTGCGCCATCTTCTTTCGCGGGCGCGGTCCATTCTACGCGTGACGCGCCATCTCCCTCCGCGGCCGCGGTCCATTCTACACGGGCCGCAGAGTCCAAGTTCAAAGAAGCAAAAGTCAAAGCCAAAGAGCCCAGTGCGGCCGTGGTTCATTTAGTGCAGCCCGCACTGACCCCGCAGGGGCATTTTTGTCCAGTTTTTCCAGCCTAGTATAAATAGAACATTTTACCATTTTTTTGGGTAATCAGATATATCAGACAAGGGTTGCGCTCGTGAGAACGAATTTCGTAGCCATTTTTGGCACTTTTGCTTTACATTTACAATAGATTCTTGTAGTTTAATTTTAGCAGTTAATTAATATGCTTAGTTCTTCATCTATTTCCTTATTTTCTTCTTCAAGCATGAGTAGCTAAACCCATCAGCTAGGGTTGTAGCTCAATCCTAGTGTGGGTAATGGGTGTTGCCATCTAATGTTAGATTGACTATGGGTGTTTGCTATTTGAGTTGATTTTATGTTTTAATCTAGAATTGGTGGTTGCAAACACTGATTCAAGCTTTGTGGGTTTAACTCTTCTTGAGAAAGAGAGTCTATGACCTCAAAATTGACCCAACAAGGAATTGGGATGGACTCATGAGAAATGATAGTCCCAATTAACGGGTTAAACCTCGAAAGAGTAATTACCTTACTTGAACCCTAGTTGCTTGGTCTAATTTGCCTACCCATTTGGTCTCTCGAGAGTCACTTGGGCAAAATCACTTTCTTTACCGAGAGGTGTGAGAGTGGGTAAAATTGTGCAACGGTTATAGCATAAGCCCCAATTATGTCAATCGAACCTTAGTAACATCTACCCGTCATTTATCCACCTAGGTAGTGTTACGACCCTAGTGCCCTTCTTCCCATTTGATACAACTTAGCAATATTCTCGTAGCATAATTTAGTGTTAATCAATAGTTTTATAAAAATAGTTATAATTCGAAAACCCAAAAATGTTTGAAGTGACATTAGGAGTACAAACACATCTCTAGGTTAGACAGACAATCCAACTCCACTACTAGCTCTCTGAGGAAATCGATCCCGACCCTCATATCGGGTAAAAGCTATTGCGACCCACTCTTCCTACCTTAGTGTAGCGTCGAGTTGGCAGCGATCACTTTTTGGCGCCGTTGCCGGGGAGCTTACGGTGTTGACTATCTATTTATTTAGTTTTGTGTTTTGTTTCTCTTTCCTTCTTGTTTACTAATTCTGTTTGTGTCGATCAATCAGGTTCAAATGGCTCTTAATGCAAATGACCCTCTCGGCAATGTGATAGCGGGGGAGGAGGTAGAGGATCTAGAACAAGATGAGGTCTTACCTCAAGTTCCACGGAGAGGCCAAAATGCCAATGTAAATGCAAATGAGAACAACAATATTCCATACCCTCCTCTGCCATCGCCGAGAGTGGCTCCCAGAGTTTTACCAAATCAAGGATACGCCAGTGCTATTGTTCCTCCCCGAATTCAGGCGGGGAACTTTCAAATCACAAATGTTATGTTGACCTTGCTTGAGCAAAGAGGGTATTTCACGGGCGCCTCCGATCAAAATGCCTACAAGAACTTGAAGGGGTTTGTGGATACATGCTGGGGTAGCAAGTAGACAAACGTGTCCGAGGATGCGTTGAGATTGAGGCTTTTCCCGTTCTCTCTTCGGGGTAAAGCATTGGATTGGTTAGAAAGGCTCCCCAATCATTCTATTACAACATGGGATGAATTGGCGGAAAAATTTATTGCCAAGTTCTTTTCTCCAAGTCACATGGCGGCTCTTCGGGATGAAATTATAGCTTTTAAACAAGAGCCAATGGAACCTTTTCACGAGATATGGGAAAGATATAGAACAATGGTGAAAGAGTGCCCAAATAACGATATGACTGAGGCTATAATTCAACAAACCTTTTATCGGGGCATCAACACCACGAATCAATGCATTGTGAACCAATTCGCCGGAGGGAACTTTATGAAACTTTCTTACCAAGAGGCATGTGATGTACTTGATGAAATGGCCGACACCTCTTCGGCATGAAAAAGCCGAGAAAATGTGCCCCAAGGTGACCCCACGGTCATCCATTTGCACAAGGAATTGCATGATCATGGCCAAGCTATTGCCGAGCTTACAACAACTATGAATCAACTGGCGAAGGTGCAGTTACAACAAATCCAAAATCTGTGCCAAGTCAACGCAATTGAAGGTGTCACTATGCTTAAGAGAAGGCAAAGAGGGCAACAATCTCAAGGGAATTGTGAACAATATGACAATGATGGTAGTGGGTTTTCAAATGAGTGTTATGATGACCAAAGTGAAGAGGTTCAATATGTCAACAACTATCAAGGTAATAGAAGCAACTCTTCCAACCAACAATGGCGACCTTAAGGAAATTGGGGTAATCAACAACAAGGCGGAGGAAATTGGAATAACAACAACCAATAACAAGGTGGTGGCAATTCAAAAAACAACAATCAAAACAACAATTGGGGTAATCAAGGTAGCAATCAAGGCAATTAGAACGGGAACAACAATAATTTGAGCAACAACAACAATCAATGAGGGTGGAACAATAGCGGGAACCAAGGCAACCGGGGGCAAGGCTTTCAAAGGCCGCCAATGTATCAACAACCGAGAAATCCACCCTCTTTCCTTTATCAAGGTTCTAGTTCTTCCGGAGGTGATATGGGAAGAAATGAAAGCATGTTCGAGCAAATGATGAAAAAGAACCAAGATTCCGATGCCGAATTGGCTTCTCATAATACATCTATCCGGAACTTGGAGGTGCAATTAGGCCAAATCTCTCAAGTGTTGAATACTCGTCCCAAAGGTGCTCTACCAAGTGATACGGTAGTGAACCCGAAGGGTGGGAATAATAATCATGTGATGGCGATTACAATAAGAAGTGGGAAAGGAGGTGATGTGAATGCCTCAAAGCAAAAGCAAGTTGTGGATGAAGATATTGAGTTGCGGGATGATGATGTACCTTTGATTATTGATGATGTGGTTAATCAAAATGTGAAAAATGATGTGCAGATTGATATTGATGATGAAACCGAGGTAGAGACTCAAGATGCCGTGAACCCGTCTAGGGAACACGTGATTGACATGCCCGAGCCGGCTGTACCAAAGGCCAAGATACCTTTGCCTAGGCCACCTCCACCTTATCCTCAACGGTTAGCAAAGCAAAAGAGTGACAATCAATTCAAAAAGTTCATTGACATGATGAAGAGCCTCACAATCAATGTGCCTTTGGCGGAGGCACTTGAGCAAATGCCGGGGTATGCTAAGTTCATGAAAGATTTGGTAAAAAAGAAGAGGTCGAGGGAGTGTAAAACAATTAAAATGACTCATCAAGTGAGTGCCATAGTGCATTCAATGGCACCCAAGCTTGAGGATCTCGGAGCTTTTACTATCCCTTGTACTATCAGAAGTACGGATTTTGCCAAGGCCCTTTATGACTTGGGGGCTAGCATAAATTTGATGCCGTACTCGGTCTTCAAGACTTTGGGAATTGGACAACCTCGACCTACCTCAATGAGACTTCAAATGGCGAATCGATCTATGAAGCGACCTTTGGGCATAATTGATGATGTACTTGTTCGGGTGAATAAGTTTATATTGCTGGCCGACTTTGTCATATTGGATTGTGAGGTGGACTTTGAAGTGCCGATTATTCTTGGTAGACCTTTCCTAGCTATGGGGAAGGCATTGGTTGATGTTGAAGCGGGTGAGCTGACTTTCCGAGTGGGGGATGAGAAGGTGGTATTCCATGTTTGCAAATCAATGAGACAACCCAATAGCACGGAGGTGTGTTCATTTGTGGACATTGTCACAACTGTGATAGTGGATGATACAAGTTCCATGATCCATGTTGAAGATCCCCTTGAGGCCGTGCTTCTTAATATGGATGTCAATGATGATGCTAGTAGAGTGGAGTGCGTGAATGCATTGCATGGTATGGGTTCAAATTCATATGAGCCTAGGAGGCTATCTTTGGATCTTGAAAACCGCAAAACTCCACCAACAAAGCCACCGGTGTTGGAGTTGAAGCCACTTCCTCCACACCTCAGGTATGAATTCTTGGGTTCAAATTCTACTTTACCTATTATTCTTTCTTCTTGCCTTACTAACATGTAGGTTGAGGCCACCTTGGCGGTTCTTCAAAAGCGGAAAAGGGCAATCAGATGGACTTTAGCTGATATTCGGGGAATAAGCCCCGCATTTTGCATGCACAAAATCATCTTGGAGGAGGATGCAAAACAGTCCTTGGAGCATCAAAGAAGACTAAATGAGGCGATGCAAGAGGTGGTGAAGAAAGAGGTTATCAAGTGGCTAGATGCTGGGGTGGTTTATCCTATTTCTGACAATTCGTGGACTTCTCTGGTGCAATGTGTGCCGAAGAAGGGTGGTATGACCGTGGTGACCAATGACAACAATGAGCTCATTCCTACTAGAACGGTCACCGGGTGGAGAGTTTGTATGGATTACCGAAAGCTGAACAAGGTGACTAGAAAAGATCATTTCCCATTGCCATTCCTTGACCAAATGCTTGATCGTCTTGTGGGCTGGGCTTTCTATTGCTTTTTGGATGGTTACTCGGGGTACAATCAAATTTTAATTGCCCTAGAGGACCAAGAGAAAACCACCTTTACATGTCCTTATGGCACATTCGCTTTCTCTAGAATGCCATTTGGATTGTGTAATGCTCTGGCGACCTTCCGACATTGCATGATGGCTATTTTCACCGACATGGTAGAGGATATCTTGGAGGTCTTCATGGATGACTTCAGCGTGGTTGGGGATTCTTTTGAGGAGTGCTTGGTAAACTTGGATAGAGTGTTTAGTCGATATGAAGACACCAACCTTGTTCTCAATTGGGAAAAGTGCCATTTATGGTAGAAGAAGGTATAGTGTCGGTCACAAGATCTCGAAGTGAGGAATTGAAGTTGATAAGGCCAAGATTGAGGTTATTTCGAGGCTCCCTCCCCTACTTTTGTCAAAGGGGTGAGAAGTTTCCTTGGGCACGCGGGTTTTTACCGGAGGTTCATAAAGGATTTTTCTAAAGTGGTATACCCTTTGTGCAAGTTGCTCGAGAAAGATGCAAAGTTCTTGTTCGATAAGAGTTGTATGCAAGCATTCAAGTTACTCAAGCTCAAGTTGACTTCTACCCCCATCATCACCGCACCAAATTGGAGCTTACCTTTCGAGCTCATGTGTGATGCTAGTGACGTTGCGGTTGGGGCTATTTTGGGCTAGAGAATCAACAAGATATTTCATCCGGTGTACTACGCAAACAAGACCATGAATGATGCTCAAAGAAACTATACAGTCACCGAGAAAGAATTATTGGCTATTGTGTTTGGTATGGAAAAGTTTCGACCTTACCTTATGGGGGCCAAAGTTATAGTGCACACCGATCATGCCGCCCTTAGGTATTTGATGACCAAGAAAGACTCCAAGGCGAGATTGATGAGATGGGTGTTACTTCTTCAAGAATTTGATCTAGAAAGTATTGACCGGAAGGGTAGTGAGAATCAAGTGGCGGACCACTTGTCCCATTTGGAGGAGGAGGGTAGGCCTTGTGACGGCCTTGAGATCAATGATTCATTTCCCAATGAACAACTCCTTGCAGTGTCAATGAAGGATATGCCATGGTTTGCCGATATTGCCAATTACCTTGTGACCGGAATAATCTCATGTGAGCTCTCTTCTAACCAAAGGAAAAAGCTCAAGCGGGATAGTTTGGATTTCTATTGGGATAAGCCATACTTGTTCAAGATTTGCACGGATGGTGTGATTTGCAGATGTGTCCTGGAGGAAGAACAATTGAGTATCCTAGAGTCTTGCCATTCTTCACCCTATGGTGGCTACCATGGTGGGGTGAGGACCGCCTCGAAGGTTCTTACTTGTGGATTCTATTGGCCCACCTTGTTCAAAGATGACGGCGATTTGGTGAAGAGGTGTGATGAGTGCCAAAGAGCGGGCAGAATTTCAAAAAGGGATGAGATGCCTCTCAATACGATTCTAGAAGTGGATATCTTTGATGTTTGGGGCATCGATTTCATGGGTCCATTTGTTAGCTCTTGTGGGAATACTTACATTCTCGTGGCGGTTGATTATGTCTTGAAGTGGGTTGAAGCTGTGTCTTTGCCTAATAATGAAGCCCGGAGTGTTGTTGCGTTTCTTAAAAAGAACATCTTCACAAGGTTTGTCACTCCTCGTGCTATCATTAGTGATAGGGGGTCTCACTTTTGCAACAAGGCTTTCGACACGTTGCTTTCTAAGTACGGTGTCAATCATAAGGTTTCGACCCCCTATCATCCGCAAGCTAGTGGCCAAGTGGAAGTCTCCAACAGAGAAATTAAGAGTATCTTGTCTAAAACTGTCAATGCTAATAGGACCTATTGGTCGAAAAAGTTGGATGACGCTCTTTGGGCTTATCGGACGGCTTACAAAACTCCGATTGGTATGTCTCCATATCGGTTGGTGTTTGGGAAAGTTTTCCATCTTCCGGTAATTAGAGCACAAGGCCATGTGGGCCTTGAGGAAGTTGAACTTAGAATGGGATGTTGCGGCAAATCTTCGGGTTGAACAACTTAATGAGCTCGATGAGTTTAGATTCCATGCCTACTCCAGCTCGTCCTTGTACAAGTACAAAATGAAGTACCTTCATGACAAATATGCTCGGGCTAAGGAGTTCAAGGTTGGAGATATGGTTCTCTTGTTCAATTCCCGATTACGTCTGTTTCCGGGTAAGCTCAAGTCAAAGTGGAGTGGGCCTTTTGAAGTTGTGTTCGTGACCCCATTTGGTGCTCTTGATCTAAGGAACAAGAATGGTGAAGTATTCAAAGTCAATGGACATCGGGTCAAGCATTATCTTGAGAAATTTGATGATAGCCATGTGGTGGCACTTCTCCATCTAAAGTGATATGCTGGTAACATGCGTCGTGCCGCGACATTAAATCAGGTGCTGCTTGGGAGGCAACCCATGTCTTTTTCTTTTTGTTTTTTATGTGTTTTCTTGGTAGTGTAGGTTTGATTTTTGAGCTAACTGATTGTGAGATGTTGCAGGGATTGAGTTGATGCAGTGCAAAGTAGTTTGAAAAAAGTTGAACAGTCTCTGAAGATTGCCAGTGCGGCCGCATTGCACTTTGTGTGGTCCGCACTGGTAATGGTCAAAGTGGTGCTCTCTAAAGTTTGCCACCGCGGCCGCATTCCATTTAGTGCGGTCCGCGGTGGACCTCTGCAGCCGCAGTCTGGTTTGTGCGGACCGCGGAGGTTGCCTACTCAAGCTTCATTTGAACAAACCCAGCGCGGTCGGTTTTGTGCGGCCCACATTGGTAGGTAAGACCGAGTCCCACATCATGTGCCCCCAATGCGGCCGCACTACTTTTTGTGCGGGCTGCAGTGGGGAGAATCAGAGAGATGTTATCCAGGGCTTTATCCCAATGTGGACCGCGATCGCCTTTACATGGTCCGTGGTGCCCCCAGTGCGGCCTCACTTCTGTTTGTGCGGGCCGCGGTGCCATGTTCTGCAACTGTTTCTGCAACATTTAATCTGCTGTCTGCAATTCAATTACAACACTTGTTTCACTGCCTGTGCTGATACTAACCATGTTAGATGTGTATACTTGCAGATAATGGTCAAACAACAAGGTAGAGGTGCCAAACAACCCAGCCGAGGTAAGTCCTCCTAGGGAGGGAAGCAACGGATGGTAAAACTCACTCCCCAGGCTAGACAAAACATAAAGGACATGAGGAAAGCAATCAAAGCGGCTGATAGAGCCCTTGACAACTCAGGGAGTGAGTACGAGCCCTCCTGGGAGATCTTTTCACATTCAGTCCCTCTATACATCCTATATCCGGAGAATGCCATACATAGAGACACTCCTCTCTCTTCCCCCGATGCTCGAGCTTCAATCAACATTTCTTCTGGGTCGTTTGAGGGCTCAGTGGCAGGTAGTGGGGATGAATACTCTACCTCTCCCACAACGTTAATATCTGGAGAGGGTGCTAGAGATGATGAGGGAGATGGGGAGTTACCGGGGGGTGGTGTGCCTCAGGTTGGGGGTGTTGATCAGACTAGAAATCCCGCTGTTTGGGAAGATAGATTCGTCAGCCAGGTGGCGTTCCACAAGTTTAGGGAATGGTGGCCGGCACGAAAGTTGATTCTCGAAAGGAGTTTCATTGACAAAGACCTTCTACCCCTACACCCCAATGTACATAGACAGTTTCGAGCTCGAGTGGGTTGGGAGTTCTTTAAAAACAATTATGTGAAGGCGAATGAGCACATGGTCAAGGAGTTTTATAGCAATGTGGCCCACATCTTGAAGGGCACTAAGGTGACCAAAGTGCGAAACAAAAATGTGGTATTTACCGGGAAGGCACTAAATGAATACTTGGGGTTCAATGATGAAGATGAGTCCCTTTACAATGAAAAGTTGGTAATGGGCGAGGAGGTTCGTCCGTGGTTAGCTTCATACCTTGCAATCCCGGGTACGGTTCCAGAGTGGTTGCAAGTAGGGTCCAAAATACTTCGGAGAACCTTTAACTTTGAGGCTAGAGGCTGGTTGACTTTTGTGTGTAGTCAGCTCGACCCTACTACCCATGATCAGACTATTCCACTTGCCCGAGCTGTTCTTATTGCTTCTATTATGGCGAGATATCCTATCAACGTGGGCAATGTGATGTCCCACATCATTTCTGCAGTGGGGGTTGAGCATGACCGAAACTACCATTTTCCCAACACCCTCACTATGTATTTCCGGGACCTGGAGGTGAAGAAGAGACCTTTTGAAATCAAGGTTAAACCTGTGGCTCCGTTTTCATGGTACAGTTTGAAGGGGTCAGACAACCCCAAGGACAAAAATTACAACCCACCTGCTTCTGCCCCAACCGGCCAGTCTGAAGAGCCGGTTGCGGTAGAGCCCTCCACTGAGCCTACCTCCATATTTGCTGACGTGCCTCTCGGATCTTCCACTACTGTTGGTCCCTCTACTTCAGCTGGCCTGGGGATTCCATCTTCCCGGTCCCATCCTATCACCGCCCACCAGTTGAGCCAGACACTTCATAGCTTGAATAACTGGATGGCGACTGCGTCAACCAAGTTGTCCACCTTGTCTTCTACCATTGTGGCTCAGTCGGCACCACAGCCAGTGCAGGTGCCCCAGCCTATCGAGGATTCACTTAAGGAGATTCTTGCCAATCAACAAAAGATCCTTGATTCTTAGTCTACCTTGGCTAAGGCAGTGGATTCTCATGGCAAGGCCCTAAAGGATCTTGCCAGGCAGCACAAGAAGCTGCGCAAACCACGGGCTTCTAAGGAGTCTGTGAAGGCGCTGAGGGAGGATGTTGAAAAACTGAAGGCAAACCAGCTACCTTTAGACTTGCTATTCAAGGATCCAGCCCCAGTAGCAGCACCAGTAGTAGAGCCACAACAGGAGCAAACACAGCAGCTTCCAAAGAAGAAGAGGAAGCTCCCTAATGCAGATGAGGCGATCATCCAGTTGGCGGACCCATCGGAGGCTTCCTCCAGTCAGCCACAGGATGTTCCTGATATTCAGCCCGTACAGGTCCAGGCCCCAGTCCCAGCAGTTGAGCAGCAGGATACTGGGAACCAGTCTGAGGTTCCCGTACATATAGAGGACCCGGGGACCACTCATGTTCCCATACATACAGGCGAGGCTTAGGGAGCTCCTATATCCTTTCATCTTGATTTTTGATGCTTATTTGTTTAGTTGGCATTGGGGACAATACCAACTTTCATTTGTGGGGGTGCGCCCTACCTTTTATCCGGATGATTGTATATATTAATTGACTTAGTTTATGTTTCTGTTGATTTTCTATTTGGTCTGTATATAACTTTACATTTAGTTACTTTTATCGCACTTTTTATCTTTTCTTTGGTCTGTATATAAAGTTACATTTTTGTATATATTCATCCCCCGTTGTATATTCTAATCCCCTATTGTAAATATTTATTATATTTTCTATTTTCCTACAAATTTTTCATTTTTAGCTTAGTAGATAGAAAGGCATCCTTGTTGTTTCGTTTTTGGCGCTTTCGATAAGCCCTTGGTTTTCTTAATGCCATGGTTTTTTCCAAGGGTGGAGTATTGTGCGAACTGGGTGGCTCTTCCCGATGATGGATGGCGTGACAACCTTCTTAAGGGTTTGAGTCCGTTTTTGATTTTTCTTTTGTTTTTAGTAGTTTATAGTTAAGGGTACCTCAAGCAAAGCTTCACTTGGGCATAACACATTTTCCTTTGATCCCATGGTCAAAGACAAGTGGTTTTGTTTAGGATGGTGAAAGTAGTGGCCTTGAGAATCTTGTTTTGACCAAACAAATATCATGTGGTCTTTTGGGTCTATTGTGTGCTCAATCGTGTCTAAGGTTGTTGTGGCCCCCCGACTCTATGTCTTTAGCAATCCTTGAGTGTGTGTGGTGTGAAATCGAATTGTGAGTCCAAGTCCCAAGCCAATGGTCTAGAACTTGCCCTGAATGTTTGTTGAGGCGAAATTTTGAGTGAAAATTTGACTTGAGAAGTGATTATAGGCTCTCTTTGATCCAAATAATAGTCGAACAATTCCATAGCCTACCAATGATATAATCCCCAGCTAACCCTTTTGAGCCTTAAACCTTTTTCTTTCAAGAACCAATGCTACAAGCCTATACCCGTTCTAAATTATACCCTCTATTGGTACCCAAATTGTCCCTTGAGTAATGGCAAAAGTCTAAGTTTGGGGGGGAGAGACAAGAAAGGAAACAAAGTGGTAAAAGGTACAAAAGCAAAAGGAAAGGAAGGCAATGAAAAAGAAAGAAAAGAAAAAAAAAGACAAAAAGAAAGCCCAATGTGCAAAGAATAAAACGGGATTCAAAAAAAACAAAAGTGAAAAAGGTGTGGAAAAAGTAGAAAAAGGAGAAATGCTTTGAATTGCATAAGAAAGAGTGACAATGTGTCTCTCTAACCCCTTGAAAAGAAGTGAAATACTCAAAGAGTCAAAGAGAATTGTGCCAAAATGAATCAAAAGAAGTGCTTAAGGGAAGATGGAACCTATATAGACCAACAACGTTTCCTACCCTGAACCAAAAGCCTTCACATTGACTCCACAAAAGCCCTATATGATCTTGAGTTGAATGATGCTCGCATTAGTGGATACTTACATGAGGGTCAAGCATATGGTACTTAGAGCCGGACTTGTGACCTTTCCTTGAGAGAGACGAGTGAATTCCATTAACCATGTTTTGTGTGCTTATACTCTAAAAGGTGAGGTTTTGCTTAGGGAGAGTTGAGGATGTTTGAGTTTGGGTTCCACAATGACCAAAGTAATTGAGAGAGTTCTTTGATGTAATGAGTCAATTCTTGATGCTTTTGTGTCACACTTGATCCATAGTTTTTCAAAGTTTAGATTTTGTTAATGATCCATTCGTATTGAGGGCGATTGTTAGTCCCAATTGATGCTTGTCGAGGTTACTCTAGGACAACTGGAATTACTTGGATTTTCCTTTAAGGGGTGGGTCATATTTTGTTTGCTTGAGGACAACAAATGTTTAAGTTTGGGGGAGTTGATAAGTTAGGATTTTAACATGTTTTATGCCCCTACTTGCCTATGCTTTGATCATATATTCTTACAAAATAGTCCTAAAAGGCTCACAAGTTGTGCTTGATTGCAGGTTTGATCGACAAAGTGACGAAATGTCAAAGATCAGCTCAAAAAAAGGAGTGAAACCTGCTCAAGTATCAAAAACCAAGAAATCTAAGGAAAGAAGGCCCAGTGCGGACCGCGCAAAGTTGAAAGCGGCCACACTAGGTGGTTCAGAGAGTTGGTAAATCTAGCCAGAAGAAGCGTGACCACGGTACACATCTCGCGGTCCGCGGTGAACGCTCCGCGGCTGCACTACTCGTTCGTGCGGTCCGTGGACATGAGATTCATAGAGATGAAAGTTTTTAAAGCCAATGCCATGCGGTCCGCGGTCGTGATTTCGCGGACCGCGCCATCTCCCTCCGCGGCCGCGGTCCATTCTACGTAGGCCGTGGAGTCCAAGTTCAGAGAAGCAAAAGTCAAAGTCAAAGAGCCCAGTGCGGCTGCGGTTGATTTAGTGCGGCCCGCACTGACCCCGCAGGAGCATTTTTGTCCAGTTTTTCCATCCTAGTATTAATAGAACATTTTACCATTTTTTTAGGTAAACAAATATATCAGACAAGGGATGCGCTCGTGAGAACGAATTTTGTAGCCATTTTTGGCACTTTTGCTTTACATTTACAATAGATTCTTGTAGTTTAATTTTAGCAATTAATTAATATGCTTAGTTCTTCCTCTATTTCCTTATTTTCTTCTTCAAGCATGAGTAGCTAAACCCATCAGCTACGGTTGTGGCTCAACCCTAGTGTGGGTAATTGATGGGTATTGCCATCTAATGTTAGATTGACTATGGGTATTTGCTATTTGGGTTGATTTTATGTTTTAATCTAGAATTGGTGGTTGCAAACACTGATTCAAGCTTTGTGGGTTTAACTCTTCTTGAGAAAGAGAGTCTATGACCTCAAAATTGACCCAACAAGGAATTGGGATGGACTCATGAGAAATGATAGTCCCAATTAACGGGTTAAACCTCGGGAGAGTAATTACCCTACTTGAACCCTAGTTGCCTGGTCTAATTTGCCTACCCATTTGGTCTCGAGAGAGTCAATTAGGCAAAATCACTTTCTCTACCGAGAGGTATGCGAGTGGGTAAAATTCTGCAATGGTTATAACATAATCCCCAATTATGTCAATCGAACCTTAGTAACATCTACCCGTCAATTAGCCACCTAGGTAGTGTCACGACCCTAGTGCCCTTCTTCCCATTAGATACAACTTAGCAATATTCTCGTAGCATAGTTTAGTATTAATCAATAGTTTTATAAAAATAGTTATAATTCGAAAACCCAAAAATGTTTGAAGTGACATTAGGAGTACAAACACATCTCTAGGTTAGACAGACAATCCAACTCCACTACTAGGTCCCTAAGGAAATCGATCCCGACCCTCATATCGGGTAAAAGCTATTGCGACCCGCTCTTCCTACCTTTGTGTAGCGTCGAGTTGGCAGGATCAGTCATCCGCAAAGGCACCATCACCAATTGAGGTTGAATTTGTGTCTCCGGCAAATGCACCCGTACCATTTGAGGTTGTAGTTCTACCACCCAAGTCACATGCTCCGTTCGGAGTAAGGATATCCACGCCAATCCCAGTGGCAATGTCGACCATGACACCATTCTATACAAAGGCTGTACCCTGGGATTATACAGCCGAGGCGAGAAGGAAAGGCAAGGTCAGGTTCGAAGAGACTATTGCAACACAGGGTATGACAAGAACCAGTAGAGTCTATACCCCTGAATATCTAGCTAAGTCGAGCAAGCAAGTCTCCAATCGGCCACCCATCATTGAGACAGACCGAGACGACCTCTGGAGGAAAATACATGCTAAGAAGTATTCGGTCATTGAACAATTAAACAAGATGCTGGCACAAATATCCATTCTCTCTTTGTTGCAGAATTCTGAGGCACACAAGAATGCTCTATTAAATGTGTTGAGTGAAGAATACGTACCAAGCAACATCACGGGCAGGGAAATGGATAACTTGGTAGGACAAGTGTTGGAGAGCCATAAGTTCACCTTTCATAAGGACGAGCTGCCACCTGAAGGGTTGGGGCACAACAAAGCACTGCATATCACTGTACAATGCGAAGACTATTTCATTACCAGAATCCTGATTGATGGAGGTTCCAGTCTCAATATTTGTCCGTTGGTAACGGTCAAGAAATTGGGTAAAGGACTGCACGAGATAAAAGATGGAGCAATCAGTGTGAAAGCCTTTGATGGTTCTCAAAGGTCCACCATCGGTGAGATTGTTCTATGCTTGCAAATGGGACCAACATGGTTCGATGTCGATTTTCAGGTGATAGACATGCCAGCATCTTACAGCTTACTGTTGGGACGACCATGGATTCATGCTACTGAGGCTGTAGCATCAACACTGCATCAGGTAGTAAAATTCGAATGGAATCACCAGGAAGTGATCATTCACGGCAATGGTAGCAACCCTATATACAGTCGTCAGACCATTCCGGCGATCGAGGGAAGAAGAAAGTTAGGTGGGGAGACTTACCACCACATTGAGTGGGTCAACGCTAGAGACAAAGACAAATGGTGGGATAACAAAATCGAGAGTATACTGAATTAGAGTGGGTACGAACCTGGCAAGGGACTCGGCAAGAACCTCCAAGGAATCGCTAAGCCCATAAAACTTAAAAAACATGGCACTACTTTTGGTTTGGGATATGATTACACCTGGGAAGAATTCAACAACTGGTCGCCACCATGGTGAGGTCCTTACTATCCACTGGAGCAGCCAGTACCGCGTTTGGAGTAGACTTTCCAACGGGCCGACATTGTTTATGGGTCAGTACAGAAGAAGCACTGACAGCGGTGAAGAACTTGTTCCTAGAGGACAACGACATGGATTGTTGTGTTGTTCTCGAGGAGGAAGGGAAGGAAGGCCCTTCCATACAGGCTGTAAGCAGAGGTGCACATCTTAATAACTGGACTATCTGGACAACCAGAGCCCGACGAGCCTCGGGGTAGCAAGGCTGAAACAAGCATTATCCATTATTTTACAAAATGATTTTCTTTTCGCATTTTCAATTGCCGCAATAAGATCTTCAATATTCAAAACAGTTATGCAATTTATCAAAGCATTTTTACTTTTCTTATAAATCAACACTCATTATCGTTTTCTCTCATTACTTTACTTATAGAGCATTACTATTACTTATCTTGATGAACCAATGACTGTGACATGCAATGAGACAATGCAACAAAAGGACATTGATTTAGAGAAAGATGACATACCTAATGAGATTGTCAAAGAAGTTGAGAATTTTGAGGACAGACCTAAGCCAACCTAGACGAGACCGAAATTGTTAACTTGGGAGACACAGAAAATGTCAAGGAAATACGAATCAGCATTCACCTATCACCATCAGAAAAGAAAGATTACACAGAATTTCTAAAGGAATATGAGGACGTATTTGCCTGGTCGTATGATGACATGACTGGACTGAGTACGTCAATTGTGGCTCACAAACTTACGACTGACCCGACATGTCCGCCGGTAAAGCAAAAACTCAGAAAGTTCAAGCCTGATATGAGTTTGAAAATCAAGGAAGAAGTCACCAAGTAAGTCAAAGCTAAGGTTCTCAGGGTAGTAGAATACTCGACATGGTAAGCCAACATTGTGCCAGTTCCAAAGAAGGATGGGAAGGTCAGAGTCTGTGTCAACTACCGGGATCTCAACCGGGCCAGTTCCAAAGACGACTTCCCTTTGCCAAATATACACATCCTGATTGACAATTGCGCCAAGCATGAGCTGTAGTCATTTGTAGATTGCTTCGCTGGTTATCATCAGATCTGGATGGATGAAGAAGACGTTGAGAAAACGGAATTCATTATACCGTGGGGAATGTACTGTTACAAGATGATGTCGTTCGGCCTGAAGAATGCAGCAGCCACCTACATGAGGGCCATGACTACCATTTTCCATGATATGATACACAAAGAGATAGACGTATATGTAGATGATTTTATCATCAAATCCAAGAAAGCCACTAATCACATAGAAGATCTGAGGAAGTTCTTCAATAGATTGCGAAGGTACAACCTGAAATTGAATTTTGCCAAGTGCGCATTTGGGGTTCCTGCTGGGAAATTGCTTGAGTTTATTGTGAGTCGCCTGAGAATAGAACCGGATCCATCAAAAGTCAAAGCCATTCAAGGATTGCCACCGCCAAAGAACAAGAAGGATGCGATGAGTTTCTTAGGAAGGCTCAACTACATCAGCCGATTCATAGCACAATCTACAGTTATTTGTGAGCCAATCTTTAACATGTTGAAGAAGGACGCCACTACCAAATGGACTGATGACTACCAAAAGGCCTTCGACAAAATCAAGGAATACCTGTCAACACCACTAGTCTTAGTCCTGACCGAGCCAGGTAGACCTTTACTACTCTACCTTGCAGTGTTGGATGGAGCTTTTGGCTGCATTCTGGGGCAGCATGACAAAACGGGGAGGAAGGAACAAGACATCTATTATCTCAGTAAGAAGTTTACCCCGTACGAGGCCCGGTATTCTCTATTGGAGCGCACCTATTGTGCTTTGAATTGGGTAGCTCAGAAGCTGAGGCATTACTTCTGTTCCTATACTACATATCTTATTTCAAGGATAGATCCTTGAAGTACATCTTTTAGAAACCCATGCCCACTGGCAAGCTAGCCAAGTGGCAAATCTGTTGAGTGAGTTTGACATTGTCTATGTAACTCAGAAAGTGGTCAAGGACAAGCACTAGCAGACCACCTCGCTGAGAATCCCGTGGATAGAGAATATGAACCCCTGAAAATGTACTTTCCTGATTAGGAGGTATCATTCATAGGAGAAGACATTGCAGAATCCTATAACGGTTGGAGACTGTTTTTCGATAGAGCACCAAATTTCAAAGGATTTGGCATAGGAGAAGTCCTAGTATCAGAAACCAGTCAGCATTATCTGGTGTCTGCCAAACTCAGATTCCCGTGCACCAACAATATGGCCGAGTATGAAGCCTACATCTTAGGACTCAAAATGGCCATTGATATGAACGTTTAAGAGTTACTAGTGATTGGAGATTCAGACCTACTTATACATCAGGTACGAGAAGAATGGGCAACCAAGAATTCCAAGATACTCCCGTATCTGCATCATGTACAAGAATTGAGGAAAAAGTTCACAAAGACGGAGTTCCAACATGTTCCCAGAGTCTAGAATAAGTTCGCCGATGCATTGGCTACCCTGTCATCTATGATACAACATCCAGACAAAAATTTCATCTATCCCATTCTAGTAAAGATCCATGATCAGCCAGCGTTTTGTGCCCATGTTGAAGAAGAAGCAGACGGAAAGACTTGGTTTCATGATATCAAGGAATATTTGGCAAAAAGAGAGTACCCGGAGCTTGCAAATCCTACACAGAAATGCACACTTCGAAGGTTGTCCAACAACTTCTTCCACAACAGAGGAATCCTGTATAGGAGGACTCTCGATCTGGGAATATTAAGATGTGTTGACGCAGAAGAAGCATCCAGGCTACTAGATGAAATTCATGCTGGGACCTGCGGTCCACATATGAACGATTTTGTACTAACAAAGAAGATACTTCGAGCTAGTTACTATTGGATGACCATAGAAACAGACTGCATCCAGTATGTTCAGAAATGCCACCGCTGTCAGATACATGCAGACATGATAAAGTTACCTCCAAATGAGCTTAATGCAACAAGCTCACCATGGCCGTTCGCCGCTTGGGGGATGGATGTTATTGGACCAATCAAGCCTGACGCTTCCAATGGACACAGGTTTATCCTGGTAGCCATCAACTACTTCACCAAGTGCGTAGAAGCAGCATTACAAAGTAGTGACTAAGAAAATCATGGCATACTTTGTCCGCGATCGCATCATTTGTCAATTCGGAATTCTAGAGTCAATCATTACTGATAATGGCTCCAACCTCAACAGCGACTTGATGAAAGCTATGTGTGAATCTTTCAAGATTAGACACAAGAATTCCACAGCCTATAGACCTCAAATGAATGGAGCTGTAGAAGCCACCAACAAGAATATCAAGAAGATATTGAGGAAAATGATAGAAAAGCATAAACAATGGCACGAGAATTTGTCATTTGCTCTATTGGGGTATCGCACCACAGTCCACACATCAACCAGGGAAACCCCCTATATGCTAGTTTATGGTATAAAGGCTGTCATTCCCAGCTGAGGTAGAAATTCCTTCACCACGGATCATACAAGAAGCTAAACTCGACGACACAGAGTAGGTAAAAAGTTGTTATGAGCAACTAGCTCTTATAGACGGAAAGAGAATGAATGCATTTTGCCATGGTCAACTCTAGCAGAGCAGAATGTCCAGAGCCTTCAACAAAAGAGTCAAACCAAGACAGTTCACAACGGGCCAGCTGGTGTTAAAGAAAATTTTTCCGTATCAAGACGAAGCAAAAGGGAAGTTCTCTCCCAACTGGCAGAGTCCATACATGATTCACTGGGTTCAGACAGGAGGAGCCCTCATACTTGTAGAAATGGACGGAGAAGTCTGGCCAAAGCCGATTGATTCAGATGCAGTCAAACGTTACTATGTGTAATTTTTATGCTTCCCTTATATGATGAATTGCACTACGCCTGACCTGATTCTCGTTTAAGAGGGGATATGTAGGCAGCCCTATGGGTTCGGTCACAATTCAATAAAATTTTCATTCCCCCTCCCCCGCAATTGGAAGCTAGGGCAGAATTTTGAGTAGGACCCTCAAAATTCCGAAGTAATTTCAGCCGATCGCCGCACGAGCAATAGTCAAAAACGTCAACCCATTAAACTAGGGTAGAATTTTGAGGAAGACCCTCAAAATTCCGTAGCAAGAAAGGTTGCAATTTCCCGAACCACGTCACAATCATCCATTCATCTAAAAATTATTTTTAATTATACACCTATGTTATACTTTTACAAAATCATGCATGTTTGTTATTGAAGCTTATTTGTTTAGCAACGCTACCCCAATGACATAGACAATATCACCAGATCAAAGCCGAGCAAGTCAAGCAAAGCCAGCGGGGATACGAACTGACCTTCCCCCTTTGCAAAACTCAGGAATTTTCTCTGGATGCAGGCACTAGGATTGCAAAATCATTAAACATACTGTATGCCCATGGAACAAACATTGTTCAAACATCGACTCTCAGAACCGTTGCACTTGCCAACATTTGCTATCAGCACACACAAGTAATGCTCCGTTGTCACAATGCTCCCATTAATCACAATGGCACAATCTGCTATCAACTAAGAAAACTCTACTGCCATTTACTATCTTACTTCTTGCATAAAGCTACCGTTTTGCCTTCCGAGACTAAACACTGTCTCTATCTGCATTCTTGCATAAGGCTACCATTCAGCCTTCCGAGACTAAACACTGTCTCCATCTGCATTCTTGCATAAGGCTACCATTCTGCCTTCCGAGACTAAATGTTGTCTCCACTTGCATTTGCATTGCATAAGGCTACCATTCTGCCTTCCGAGACTAAAACGTTGTCTCCATCTGCATTTCTGCATAAGGTTACCATTCTACCTTCCGAGGTTAAGCTCTACCTCCATCCGCATCTGTATTCTTGCATAAGGCTACTATTTTGCCTTCCGAGACTAAACGCTGTCTCCATCTGCATTGCATAAGGCTACCTTTCTGCCTTCCAATTTGCATAAGGCTACCATTCTGCCTTCCGAGGCTAAGCTCTGCCCCCATTTTCTTCAAATTATGCACTATCCTAAGTATTATTTGTTTCGCTTTTCTTACGGGCTAAGCTCTGCCCTTCAATCTGCAAGAGTAAGCTCTGTCTTGTCCACATCATACTACTACATCTTTCATGGGTTGAAATATCGCCAATTCATCCAAAGGTGTCATTGTTCGGAGGAACCATCTTCACAGTCCGAAAATACCATGTCATGGCCTAATGATCCCTCTCAATCTTTTGCATATCATTATTCAAAGGCATCATGGTTCGGAGGCACCATCCTCATAGCACGAGAGCATCATTTCATGATCTACGAATCCTTTATCATATGCTTCATGGCCCAGGACGTCATCCTAACCGTCCAAAGACAATATTCATGGTCCGACGGGAATTTGCATCATGTTTGAATTTATGCATAGTATACGCTTGTATTGTTTCATTGTAGGTAAACCGGCAAGCAACGACCATCCCGGCAGGAGTGGTCCTGCTCCAGTCCCTGCAGGCATATCAAGCCTTAATCATCCCCGTAAACCTGTCACTCACCCTACCCTGGATATTGCGTCCGTTCTCGAAAAGTCTCCATCGGCATACTCTGCCGACTGATCCTGAACTACATACGACCTGATTCCTATAAAACTAGGGATATGTAGGCAGCTCGGAAGCCAAGGTGCGGCCTAAATCTTCTTCAAACCATTTCGCTCGGTCAAAATTGGCCATCATATCTTTACCCGACAACTCTTCCATCCTTTCCGGGTAAAGAGGGGCAGCTGTTGATACCCAAGTTTTCCCTATATATTTTAAATATGCAAAATACCTTCAAAATAGCATATATATGTATACATAAGCATATCCAAGGTTTTTATTATTTTTCTATAATTTTAAGGTTTTAAATTGATTATTTTCCCCTTTTATCCATAAAATCTCAGTAATTATTTCCAAAATTAGTATTTTGATGATTTATTTATGGGATTTTTATATTTATGCCAAAATATGGCTAAAATAATTTTTACAATTTTATTTAGTATTTTAAAAGCTAAATTGCATATAATTGCAATATTAGCCCTTTTAAGGTTTAATTAGGTTTTTTATTTATAAAATGGGTTCCTATATTTTTAAATTTTTAATTATGTGTTATAAATCATTTTAGTATTTTCAATTTATTTTTAGAAACTATTTACTATTTTTTACAATTTCAAAAGAGAAAAGTGGCTATTTAAATTTTAGCCCAAATTGGCTTTCAATTTAACCCCAAATCAAACCCAATTTCCCCGACCCTAACTCAATTTTAACCGACCCAAGCCTGGATCCCTACCTACCCCGTCTAATCTGGACCGTTGATCATTCAGATCAACGGTCCCCATTCACCCTTCCATAATTAAACCCAAACGACCCCTTACCCTAACTCATTTCTCACCACCCGCCACCCTTGAATCCCTCCCCTCTCAATTCTCTCTACAGCCTCAAATAAAACCTAGCCACCACCACCCAATTCCACCCTAATCCCTTCTTAATTCATTGGCTCTCATGGCGATTTGAGGCGTGTACTCGTCTCCTATGTCTGCTGGTTACCTATTTTCAAGATTCCATGGACAAATCTCAAAGGGATCTAGTCTAGGTTTGGTTCAACTTCTATCTATGGCCTTCTTCCGGCCATCCATGGCTGTTCAAGTCAGATCCTTGACTTTTCCGGCTAGATCGGTAACTTTCAAAGTCTTTCTCACTTTTTTTTGGGTTCTCTGAAACCCTAAACCTTTAAGATCTTTCAATTTTCTCCAGATCTATCTTAGATCTGTGCATATTATAAACTTCTTAAGTGTTTACTCAAAGGTTCTTCGATTTTCTTTCAAAATGACTCTTCATTTTCAACGATTAGGGTTTTTTTTTTTAAATTTTTAAAGATCTCTTCTCTAATTTTAATGTTGTTTATGATTTTACTATGTTCAAACGACTTGTTTATGCTTTCCTTCTACTTGATTCAGCATGTTGAAAACCCCAGGTCTTTTTTGGTCTTATCCGAGTTCTGAAACTGTCCTTGTTTGTTTGTATACTTGTTCGATTAAGTTCTTTGTTTCTGAGTCTCTTTTCCTTGTTTGACTTATCTGATTCTGAGTTCTTATCATCTCTTAAACTCGACTACTATTGAAGCCCTAATTTCTTAAAAGCGTTTTCCTCGCTTATTACTATGAGTTTGAAGGTCTTTACTTGTTTATGACTTTCTTACCTGTTAGTTTGGTTCTCTGCACTTAGGTTCTATGTGACTGCTTGACTACTGTGCTTTGAATAGGTTTCCTTTACTACTGAATCCTAGCTTACCCCTGCTGCTACTGTATATTTGTGTTGCTTCTTTTTGACAACATGTTTGACCCTGCATGCCTGTTCATTCCTGGCTATTTATATGTTGAGGTGCAGGATCATGACCCTTTCTTGATTGATTCTGACTCCCTCAATGTTGCGGCTGGTTGTAAAGGGTATTCTTATGAACCCTAATTTTACTCATTTGTTTAAATTGATTGATTCCGTTCTTTAATTACTGTGATGATGTTTTACCTTGAACCCTTTCCCAAAATTAAGCATATTTTGTATTTAGCCTAAATTATTTACTTCATACTTTTACTGCCCCCTTATATGGTAATAATCAATCTGTCTCAAACTGATTTCTTTCCATAATTAACCCTGTTATTATCCGTTTGAGCAGTAATCCCTTAATTAAAGGGAAGTATTTGTATTGATTGATTCTGATTGTGATTGTTTCCATGTTTGTATTAAAACTTTACTGGTTACCTTATTCTTCACTCGTTTTTAAAACTATAAATACCCTACCCTCTCTTCTTTCAAAGACACGAACAATTTGAGTTCAGAACACACACTTACACTCAAAAACTCTTTCTTTCTTTACTGCTACTTGTGCTACTGCTTTGTCTAGCCGGCTGAAAGCCAAGGCTAGACTGTGGAATCTTGCTTACTTTTCCTTTATGCACTTTTCTTCTCTACTGGTATGTCCTAGTTAATATTTTAAACCTCAACAACAACATGCTCCTTTAGTTGTTTCAGTTTCTTTTACTCTTGCCTATTTTTGCTTATGTTTCTGCAGTCAAGTTACATTACTAGCATGCTGTACTATGTTCCCTTTCCTCTTAGATTAATGCTTCCCCTATATGTGTTTTGAAGCATACTCTGTCAGTCACTTGTTGTGTACTTGCTGCCTTATGAATCCCAAACCCCCATATCCCCTCTATGTGTTTGTGTTCTTTTGGCTGGTTTGTGGTCATGCCAGCATCAGCTATTGCTGTGCATGTCCAAACTAGATCCCTGCTGGGGTCATGTGCTTACAGACAAGTGTATTCCCAACATCCCTTAACCCCCCTTTGAATCACTATTGATTCTGTGTAGTTTTAAGTTTTATTATTACTGCTGATTTCAACCACCTCTGTCACTAATTGCTTTCAAAAGGGACTCTCAATCCAGCTTTTTAAAATCTCTTTCAACATGTGTTATGTACTCCCACTATATTCTTAGAATCTAGGTTCTGCCCCTCTTGTGTGAGCCTTGCATTGGGACCCTTGAGCTCCCTGAGAACTTGGACAAATAAGGGCTGGCCCTTCCACACTACACTCATTCTATTTGGTTATGTAAATCTGGGTGTGAGCACTGCTCGGGATCCCTTGAGGTCCTTAGGGAACTTTGACACACCCAGAATATGAGAAAGGCTTTGAAATACTGGCAGTGAAGTGGTTCATTACATAACCCAGAGAGGAAGTCAAGATCAGGCTTCCTTTTGGTTGTAATTTCTTATTTCTGCACTTCTTTTGTAATTCAATTATTTGGTCTGTAATAATTTGTAAACGATATCGGGGTGATTAATGAAAAAGGGTGGGTAGTTGTATATTGTGGGTAAATTGGGTAGATAACATGCCTATAGGGTCTATTTTCCAAATATGGTCTGTTAGAAACCATGCCTATAGGATCTGCTCTGGTTTAAGATAAATTCTGCCTGCTTTACTTTCACACAATTAGAAACCATGTCTATAGGATCTAAATGCCTTTAATAATAGAGATCATGCCTACAGGATTAAAATCAGCTTTATAATTAGATATCATGCCTATAGGGTGTAAAGTAATTGAAGTTCAACATGTATTCAGATTCTTCTCCCTAGAAATCATGCCTATAAGTCTAAAGTCGGTTTTTTAACACTTAGGTACCATGAATATAGAACTTTAAACTAGTTTAGTTGGAGAAGCCATTTAGTTCACGTTGTAATTCTGAATTAGATTAGTTAATTAATCTGCCGCTTCTTTAATAAGTTCTCAAACACTGCCATAAGTTAATACCGTTAGAAAGCATGTCTATAGGATCTCAAGTTATCCGTTTTAACTTAATCACTGCTCTACTGCGTTCCTAATCAATATAGATATCATGCTCATAGGACATCACCATTACGCCTAGGCAAGCCTTAGGTAATTACTCGAATAAAATTGGAACTGCCTTTGTTTAATTATCAACTGCTACAACCAGCAGGCAGGCCTGATTCAGACTTCTTTTTTGAGTTATATAATGAATCTGGTTCTGACTCAAACCCTGCTTTAGGTTTTTTTAAAATTCAGACCTTAATTAAGTCATGCTATTTATATGTATTGTTTGCGAAGGTATACATGAACCTTCTAATTGTTTATATGTCCCCCCTCTAAATGCATTCTTACGTGTTTTTGTATGTCGCCTTAGCCTTTTTACCTTTAAACCTAAGTGTCATCCTAAAACCTCCCTCTTATAGGAATAGTAGTACTAAATTCCTTTGGGATTGATAGGAATGGGACGGGTAACAACATGCAATAGAGGTCAAGACCAATCCGCGCTTTAATACCTTCACGCGGTGAGAAGGGTAGATATGGATATGATGACCGGTGCGCTAATACCATGTGTATTCCCTCTTTTGAGGAGTGTCATACCGGGTATTGCATTGAGGTGATCCATATTACAAACAAACCTAGGACCCCCTTTTATTTTTTTACGAGCATGTTTAGCCTATAACTCTTTTCACAACTCTTTTAAATCGTTTTCCAAATATTTGTGTATTTAAACTTAAATCCCCTATTACTTGAGCCTTTATTTGCTTACTTGCTAATTGCACAAATTCACAAAAACTATCTGGCTGGGAACCACACTAGTGGATCCTAAGGGGTGCCTAAGACCTTCCCCTTGGGATAATTTCAAGCCCTTACCCTATCTCTGGTTATCAAACATGGTTGTAGTTAAATCTTATAGGTGCCCTAATGCATCTTAAAATCGTTAGGTTGCGACTTTTCAAATACCCAATTCCCTAAAGGAAATGAGTCATTACACACCATGAATGTCAAAACCCAGACTCCTCTCCGATGGAAGGGGAAAAAGGGGGGCGCGACAACAAGTTTAGTAGAGTCTCGCGGATCGGTACAAATACGTCTATATTTATCCTCGAGAGGCTGCAGAACCTTTGGAAAAAACTTCATATTCTTGAAATTATTATTGTGCGTCCTTGATTCAGCTTGAAATGTAACTCTTTGAATTCCTTCCACGCGTTCGTATGCGTGCATGAGCACTCAGTATCCGATGTGCATCAATGGCTTGTGATTCCCCGATCAAGGGGCGAGATGTAATCTCTATGTGTTGATGTTGGGCTAGTAGGGAAGACTTGAGGCTGGATTTTTGCCTATAGCTTGAGCCCTGAGCTGTTGATTTTGTGAGTGCATATTTCTGGATCCATATGTTTTATTATGTCCCTATTAAGGGAGGTGATGACTGGATAGTTACGTGATGAGTGTGATGTGACTGTGAGATGTATTCATGTAATTTGGAAGCGACGAGAAGGGTCTGCTGGAGGATAGAAGGACTATTAGGTGCTCAATTTTCATCTTGATTTGAGGTATAGCCCCGAGTTATGGGTGTGTGAAGAATCTTTCCATGTTTCCTAGTTGGGAGTGGAGTAAATTTCATGTTGTGGTCTGAGTTCAAACTCAGGAAGTTTAAGTGACTGCGTAATTTTTATGACGGTTGAAGGTATACAAAAATGTAAGTTTGAGGCAAAGCAGGAGGGGTTATCTCCTATGGATTGTTCTGAAGTTTGCGTAATCCCTTGTGTCATTATTGGAAGATCTCTGTTTCCAGGGAAATAGATGTTTTACAATTTGAATTTGGGTTGCTCAAGAGAGTAGGCTTGACTACTATGAGAGTGAATGTGAGATTTGCAGAAGATATAAAGTACCAGATGGTCTGTGTTCCACAAGCTTATGAAGGATTGAGTTTCATCTCATTATGGTATTATGGCAGCAATAAAGTATATGCGTTATGAGTTATTGTGTATGTTTTGGTCGATGGCTTCAAACCAAGTGGGGGAGTCCACTATTAATTAGTCAATTGCACGTTTATATGCTATGCTGGTTCCAATTTGAGGTGTGCGGGTGAATCAGTCATCGGCTTCAGTGCCTGTTACTTCACCACCACCCGCCCAGTCAGCTAGGGGTCGCCCTAGAGGGGGAGGTCGATCAGGTGGTGGTCAGGCCCATTTTTACGCACTTCTGGGCAGACCCGATGCTATTGCTTCAGATGCTGTTATTACAGGTATTGTTTCAATCTGCCACAAAGATGCCTCTGTATTATTTGATCCCAGTTACACCATTTCTTATGTGTCATCATACTTTGCTCGTTATTTGGGTATGCCCCGTGAGTTTCTTGCTTCACCTATTCATGTATCTACACTGGTGGGCAATACTATTATTGTAGACCGTGTGTACCGATCGTGTGTGGTGACTATTGGGGGCCTGGAGACTTGTATGGATATTTTATTGTTGTGTATGGTGGATTTCGATGTCATTTTAGGCATGGGTTGGCTATCTCTGTGTCGTGCTATTCTGGACTGACATGCTAAGACAGTCACATTGGCTATACCGGGTGTGCCACGGATTGAGTGGCGAGGTGTGACTGATTATGTTCCCAGTAGAGTGATCTCATTCTTGAAAGCCCAACGTATGGTTGGGAAGGGTTGTCTTTCGTATCTAGCCTTTGTGAGGGATGTCGGTGCTGAGACTCCCAGTATTGATTCTGTTCTAGTTATGAGGGATTTTCCCGATGTGTTTCCTATAGACTTTCCGGGCATGCCATCGGACAGGGATATTGATTTTAGTATTGACCTAGTGCCAGGCACTCAACCCATTTCTATTGTGCCGTATCATATGGCACCAGTGGAGTTAAAGGAAGTAAATGAGTAGCTTCAGGAACTCCTTGATAAAGGGTTCATTTAGCCTAGTGTGTCACCTTGGGGTGTGCCAGTTCTATTTGTGAAGAAGAAGGATAACACTATGAGGATGTGCATTGATTATAGGCAATTGAACAAGGTAACAATTAGAACAAGTATCCTTTACCTCGCAATGATGATTTATTCGGCGAGCTTCAGGGAGCGAGAGCGTTCTCCAAGAATGATCTCCGTTCAGGTTATCACCAGTTGAAGATCAGGGACTCAGATATTTTTAAGACAGCTTCCAGGACCCGATATGGTCATTATGAGTTCTTGGTGATGTCTTTTGGGCTGACCAATACCCCAGCAACGTTCATGCATTTGATGAACAATGTGTTCCAGCCTTATCTTGATTCGTTCGTGATTGTCTTCATTGATGATATTCCGGTGTACTCGCGTAGTCAGGAGGAGCACGCAGAGCATTTGAGAGTTGTGTTGCAGAGATTGAGGGAGGAAAAGCTTTATGCAATATTCTCCAAGTGTGAGTTTTGGCTTAGTTCAGTAGCTTTCTTGGGACACGTGGTAACAAGCGAGGGTATTCAGGTTGATCCGAAGAAGATAAAGGCGGTTTAGAGTTGTCCCAGACCGTCCTCAACCATAGAGATTTGCAGCTTTCTTGGTTTGGTAGGCTATTATCGCCGGTTTGTTTAGGGATTCTTATCTATCCCATCACCCTTGACCAAGTTGACTCAGAAGGGTGCTTTATTTGTATGGTCGGACGAGTGTGAGGAGAGCTTTCAGAAACTCAAGACAGCTTTGACCACAACTCCAGTGTTGGTTTTGCCATCAGCCTCAGGTTCGTATATCGTGTATTGTGATGCTTCGAGAGTTGGTATTGGTTGTGTATTGATGTAGAGGGTAGAGTTATTTCTTATGCTTCTCGTCAGTTGAAGACCCATGAGAAGGACTACCCCGTTCATGATTTAGAGTTGGCTGCCATAGTTCACGCGTTGAAGATTTGGAGGCATTACTTGTATGGTGTGTCTTGTGAGGTGTTTACTGATCATCGTAGCCTCCAGCACTTGTTCAAACAGAAGGATCTCAATTTGAGGCAGCATAGATGGTTGGAATTGCTAAAGGATTATGATATCACTATATTGTACCATTCGAGAAAGGCCAATGTGGTGGCCAATGCTTTGAGCCGAAAGGCGGTGAGTATGGGGAGTTTGGCATATATTCCAGTTGGGGAGAGACCTCTTGCAGTTGATGTTCAGGCCTTGGCCAATTGGTTCATGAGGTTAGACATTTCGGAGCCCAGTCGGGTATTGGCTTGTGTGGTTTCTCGGTCTTCTTTATATGATTGCATCATAGAGTGCCAGTATGATGATCCGCATTTGCTTGTCCTTAAGGACAAAGTTCATCATGATGATTCCAAATATGTGACCATTTGTAATGATGGGGTGTTGAGGATGCAAGGCCGGATTTGTGTGCCCAATGTGGATGGGCTTCGGGAGTTGATTCTAGAGGAGGCCCATAGCTCGCAGTATTCCATTCATTCGGGTGCCGTGAAGATGTATCAAGATTTGAGGCAACACTATTGGTGGAGGAGAATGAAGAAAGATATTGTGGGATTTGTAGCTCGGTGTCTCAATTGTCAGCAGGTGAAATATGAGCATCAGAGACCGGACGACTTGCTTCAGCATGAATATTCTCGAGTGGAAGTGGGAGAGGATCACTATGGACTTTGTTGGACTTCCACGGACTTTGAGGAAGTTCGACACTATTTGGGTGATTTTGGATTGGCTGACCAAGTCCGCGCACTTCATTTCGGTGTGTGCTTCCTATTTTTCAAAACGGTTGGCAGGGATTTATATCCGGGAGAATGTTCGTTTGCATGGTGTCCCCGTTTCCATTAGTTTAGATAGAGGCACTCAATTTATATCACAATTTTGGAGGTCTGTGCAGCGAGAGTTAGGTACTCAAGTTGAGTTGAGCACAACTTTTCACCCTAAGACGAACGGGTAGTCCGAGCACACTATTCAGATATTGGAGGACATGTTGCGTGCTTGTGTCATTGATTTCGGAGGGTCATGGGATCAGTTTCTACTACTTGCAGAGTTTGCTTATAACAACAACTACCAGTCGAGTATTCAGATGGCTCCATATGAGGCTTTGTATGGGAAGTGGTGTAGATCTCCAGTTGGGTGGTTCGAGCCCGGTGAGGCTAGGCTATTGGGGACAGACTTGGTGTAGGATGCCTTAGAAAAGGTGAAGGTGATTCAAGAGAGGCTTCGTACAACACAGTCGAGGCAAAAGAGCTATGCTGATAGGAAGGTTCGGGGTGTGTCCTACATGGTTGGCGAGAAGGTTCTGTTGAAGGTTTCACCCATGAAGGGTGTTATGAGATTTGGGAAGAAAGGGAAATTGAGTCCGCGGTTCATTGGGCCTTTTGAGGTGCTTCGGAGGATTGGGGAGGTGGCTTATAAGCTTGTTTTCCCACCCAGCTTGTCGAGCGTGCATCCGGTATTTCATGTCTCTATGCTGCAGAAGTATATTGGGGATCTGTCTCATGTTCTGGATTTCAGCATGGTTCAGTTGGATGATGATCTGACTTATGATGTGGAGCCAGTAGCTATTTTGGGTCATCAGGTTCGAAAGTTGAGGTCAAAGGATATAGCTTCAGTGAAAGTGCAGTGGAGAGGTCGGCCCATGGAGGAGGCTACCTGGGAGACCGAGAAGAAGATGCAGAGTAGATATCCTCACCTGTTTGAGGCTTCAGGTATGTTTCTTGACTCGTTCGAGGACGAACGTTTGTTTAAGGTGGGGAGGATGTGACGACCCGGCCAGTCGTCTCATGAGTTATCACTCCATTTCCCCTATTTCTGCTTCTTTATGCTTTGTTTATCCGTATTATGTGGTATCGGGTTGATTGATTAGGGTTTGGAAAGGAATTGGTAAGGTTTGAGACACTTAGTCTCTTTTGAGGAAGCTTAAATTGGAAAAGTCAACCGAATGTTGACTTATGTTCTAGAGGGCTCGAATGTGAGTTCCGATGGTTCAGATAGCTTCAGGAGATGATTTAGGACTTAGGAGCGCTATCGGAATGAGTTTTGGAGGTTTGGAGTAGATTTAGGCTTTGAATTGGCAAAGTTGATATTTTGGCAATTTCTGGTTGGTAGGTGAGATTTTGATATAGGGGTCGGAATGGAATTCTGAGAGTTGCAGTAGCTCCGTGGTGCCATTTGGGATGTGTGTGCAAAATGTCAGGTCATTCAGACGTGGTTTGGTTGGGTTTTTGTTCAAAAGTGAATTCAGAAGATTTTGGAAACTTAGGCTTGAATTCGATGTGTTTTGGTTGATTTGATGTTGTTTGAGGTGTTTTGAAGATTTGTACAAGTTTGTATAAGGTTTTGGGATATGTTGGTGCCTTTGGTTGAGGTTCCGGGGGCCTCGGGTGAGTTTCGGAGGGTTGAACGGATCATTTTAAGTTGAAAAAAATTGCAGATTTTGGTTTCAGCGATTGCAAGGATCTTACTCTTCGCGTTCGCGAGTGGACCCTCGCGTTCGCGAAGGGTCAGTTGAGGAAGGTGGAATTTAAGCCTTCGCATTTGCGAGGAAGGCTACGCGTTCGCGAAGGGCTGGATGTTTGTGCATCGCGTTCGCGAGAAGAGGAGCGCGTTCGCGTTGAGGAAATGGGTCAGCTGGGTTTGAGGTCGAGTTGTTCATCGCGTTTGGGAGAGAGAGAGTGCATTCGCGAAGAGTAAGTCTGAGGAACCATCACATTCGCGATGGGCATGTCGCGTTCGCGTAAGAGGATTTTTGGTCAAAGTCATTTTTGTGCTTCACGAACGCGAGGCGTTGACCGCGTTCGCGAAGAAGGAATTAAGGCTTGGGCAGAATGTTTAAATACTCGTCTTGTCTGCGATTTTGGGATTTATTTCTTCCATATTTGGTCGTTTTTGGAGCTTTTTGAAGGTGATTGAAGAGGGATTCAAGGGGAATCACTTAGAGGTAAGATTCTTGGACTTAAAACTCGATTCTAATGTGAATTGCATCTAGATAATCATGGAAATTAAACAAAAAATTGAAGAATTAGGGCTTGGAAACTTAGACCTTTGATTGAGGATTTGAAGAACCATTTGAGGTCGAATTTCAGAACTTTTGATATGTGTGAACTCGTGGGGAGATAAGGAATCTATTGATGTAAAAATTATCGAATTCCGAGACGTGGCCCAAGGGTCGGGTTTTGGTAATTTCGGGATTTATGTTGTAAATTGATTATTTTCGCTTGGGCTTCGTTCCCTTAGCATATTTTGACGTCCTCGTTCTGATTTTAGATAGATTCGATGCGAGTGGAGGCTGATTCGAGAAGCAAAAGCATCAGAGTTAGAGATTTGACCGGTTCGAGGTGAGTAATGATTGTAAATGATGTTCTGAGGGTATGAAACCCTGGACTTACACATCGTTGTGCTATATTGAAGTGACGCACACGTTTGATGATGAGCGTGGGGTCGTGCACTGTTGGGGATTTTGACTTAGTCCATCCCGAATTACTATTTTACCGCGTATTTGATCGAATCTATTTACTATCATCATTCTTTGGGCTAAATGCCATATTTGGGTTTCGTGCCAACTATTTGAACCCTTCGAGGACTTTTATTGATATTTCCTCACTGTTTTGACTTTATACTTGAATTCAGTCCTGATATATTTCACTATTTTCGTACTCAGCCATGTTTACTCTGTTTTAACACTTAAATGATTTTTTAAATGATATTTTGGGCTGAGAATCATGTTTTACTATTGCCCAAGTGGCTTGTGAGGATTTTGACTAAGTAAGGCCGAGGGCCTATGTTGTGAGGAAACATTTGATACTGATTATGAGGCTGAGGGCCTGAGATATGTACGCCACGAGGTGGCTTGATTTATATGAGGCCTAGGCCTAGTGATGATGCCACGAGGTGGCTTGATATTGCGCTTGGGCCATAAGGGGCCCCTCCAGGAGTCTGCACACCCCCAGTGAGTGCGGGTACCCATTGTGATTTGAGATTGAGCCCGAGGGGCTGGTATTGTTATGAGATTGAGCCCGAGGGACTGGTGCAGATTCACTTTACTCCCTGCACCCTGTGTGCAGATTCAGGCGTATCTGGTCCCGCTCCCGAGTGCTGATCATTTCCAACTTAGGCAGATCCGAGGAGTCTCTAGGTAGCTATTGGCGTTCGCAGCCCGGAGCTTTTCCCTATCTTACTTCTTCATGTTCTTGGTTTTCTGTATTAAACCATGTAGTTTGATTTGGAGTATTCCGTTTTGTAAGATGCTCATGACTAGTGACACCCCAGTATCGGGTTGTGTTGGGTTATTTTTCGTGATTTATGCTATTAACTACTTAAACCTTGGTTTATTTGATCATACTTAGACTGTTTCTTAATGTTTAACTGTTCAATACTGAAATGGGTAGTGTCGGTTAGCCTTGTCTTCTCAAGAGGCGCCATCACGACCGGGTTCGGCTTTAGGATCGTGATAGGAATTGTACCTCTAATCATCCCTAATTTGTTCTTACAAGATAAACCTAGTCACATTCCCCTTTGCCAGCTCCCATAACCAGTACCATCAAATGTGCTAGAAACCAACATTGTACCAGGTGAATCAGATGGCAAAAGATATAAAGGGGAAGAAGGAAGTACAGTAGTCTCATCACTACCTACAGTACTGTCAACAAGAGTCGAAGTTGAACCCATAGTTCACTTAGGGTTTTAGCAAAGAAAAATTTACCACACTCGATTGAATCAATAAAAAAAATGACAATAAGGGAACGACACTAATGAATTCTTCAAAAATACTTGAATAAAATATGAAGAATCAGAACACCGTAAGCGACAAAGAAGAAATTGATCGAAGACTTGTGATTCAAATCGAAACCCCTGATGATGGGTTAATCCATCGGAGAACAACCAAATCTTCGCACAACATTCGTATCGAAGAGATGTGACAAAGTGTTCGGATCATTGTGCAATGTCTTAATCAAATGCCTAGTGGCATGATCAAAGCCGATGATCGTAAGCTATGTCCTCTATCATGCTTTCTTGTAGTACTGCTCTCTTTTCAAGCGAATCTCTATTTCAACTGCATTCCCCATTGCACCCTATTCAACTACCCATCCAAGAGCATTTGGCTTCAGAATACTTTATTCATTTTATTTTTCTATGGACTGCATGAATCTTCTCTTCCAGCCCAAAGGAGGATAATTGTGACGACCAGACCAGTCGTCTCATGAGTTACTGCTTCGTTTCCACCATTTCTGCTTCTTTATGCTTTGTTTATCCGTGTTATGTGGTATCAGGTTGGTCGGATCGAATTCAGAAAGGATTTGGTAAGGTTTGAGACACAGTCTCTTTTAAGTAGGCTTAAGTTGGAAAAGTCAACCGAATATTGTCTTATGTGTTAGAGGGCTCGGAAGTGAATTCCAAGGGTTCGGTTAGCTTCGGGAGGTGGTTTGTGACTTAGTAGAGTGATCAGAATGGGTTTTGGAGGTTCGGAGTAGGTTTAGGCTTGAATTGGCGAAGTTGAGATTTTGGCAATTTCTGGTGGGTAGGCGAGATTTTTATATAGGGGTCGGAATGGAATTCCGAGAGTTGTAGTAGTTCCGTTGGGTTATTTGGGATGTGTGTGCAAATATTCAGGTAATTCAGACGTGGTTTGGTTGGGTTTTTGATCAAAAGCGGAAATTGGAAGATTTTAGAAAGTTTGGCTTGAATTCGATGTGTTTTGGGTGAATTGATGTTGTTTGAAGTGACTTGATGATCGGAACAAGTTTGGATAAGGAATTAGGATATTTTGTGCTTTTGGTTGAGGTCCCGGGGCCCTCGGGGCGATTTCGGATGGTTAACGAAGAAGTTGGATTCTTGTTGCAGCTGCTGAATTTGCTACTTCTGATATTTTTGCACCTGCGGATTGGGGACCGCAGGTGCGGCGCCGCACGTGCGGGAGATCTATCACAGAAGCGAAAAAGGGTCAGGTGAGCAGAGACCGCAGAAGCGGTAAGGTGACCGCATCTGCGATGTCGCAGATGCGGAAGTGTCAGCGTAGATGCGATTTAGGCTGGATAAGTAATTTTCGTAGAAGCGGAGGATTTAATCGAAAATGTGGTACCATTGAAGCGGGTATTGCGCCGCAGATGCGAAAAGGTCTGGGAAGAACATATAAGTTATTTCATTTCACGAATTTGAGTTATTTCACCATTTTTGACTTCGGCTTGGGAGTTTTTTGGGCGATTTGAATGAGGGATTTCAAGGGAACTTCATTGAGGTAAGGGATTTGGACTTAAAACTCATTCGTATCCTATTATTTTATGGATTAAAGCTAGAAATTATGGAAATCAAAAGTTAAAATTGGGGAAAACTAGGGCTTAGAAACTTAGGCATTTAATTGGGGATTTGAAGGACCATTTGGGGTCGGATTTCAGAACTTTTGATATGTATGAACTTGTGGGGAGATAGGAATCTATTGAGGTAAAAATTATTGAATTCCGAGACGTGGGTCCTTTGGTCGGGTTTTGATAATTTTGGGATTTGTGCCCTTTATTGTTTGCTTTCGCTTGGGCTTCGTTACCTTAGCATATTTTGACGTTCTCGTTATAATTTTGGATAGATTCGACACAAGTGGAGGCCGATTCGAGGGGAAAAGACGTTGCGAGCTAGAGTTTTGACCGGTTCGAGGTGAGTAATGATTGTAAATGATGTTCTGAGGGTTTGAAACCCCGGATTGCACATCGTAGTGCTATATTGAGGTGATGCACACTCCTGATCACGAGCGTGGGGTCGTGCACTATTTCGGATTGTGACTTGGTCTGTCCCGACTGATGATTTTACCGCGTGTTTGACTGAAATCTATTTGCTATCATCATTATTTGGGCTGAATGCCATATTTGGGACTTGTGCCAACTATTTGAACCCTTCGGGGATTTTATTGATATTTCCTCACTGCTTTGACTATATACTTGAACTCAATCATGTTATTTTCTACTGTTTTCATACTCAGCCATGTTTACTCAATTTTAAGACTTAAATGATATTTTAAATGATGTTTGGGATGAGAAACACTATTTTACTATTGCCCGAGGGGCTTGTTAGGATTTTTGACAGAGTAAGGCTGAGGGCCTATGTTGTGAGGATTTGATACTAATTATGAGGCCGAGGGCCTGAGATATGTACGCCACAAGATGGCTTGATTGATATGAGGCCGAGGGCCTAATTTTGATGCCACGAGATGGCTTGTTATTGCGCTTGGGCCGTAAGGGGCCCCTCCAGGAGTCCACACACCCCCAGTGTGCACGGGTACCCATTGTGATGTGAGATTGAGCCCGAGGGGCTGGTATTGTTCTGAGATGTTTCCCAAGGGGCGGATTTGTTGATACTGTGCCTGAGGGGCGAACTTCTATTTGTTTACTTTACCTTAACTGCTCATCAATTACCTGTTTACTTGTTGAAAAAGGATTTTACTTAACTTTCACTGGTTTATTGCTTTTAAATGATTTTACTGCTTCATTATAGAATGCCTTGTGCCTTACGTGTTTTCCTATTTTCAGTCGTTATTTACATTTGTTACTCACTGAGTTGGAGTATTCACTTTACTCCCTGCACCCTGTGTGCAGATTGAAGCGTAGCTGGTTCCGCTCCCGAGTGCTGATCCCTCCAGCTTCAGGCGGACATTCGGAGTTCACGAGGTAGCTATTGGCGTCCGTAGTCCTGTGTCTATACTCCTTTATCATTTCTATCTCTTTTTAGATATCTTGTGATGACCCGACCAGTCGTATCATGAGTTACCGCTCTGTTTCCCCCATTTATGATTTGTTATCCGTATTTTATGGTATCGGGTTGGTCGGATCAAATCTGGAATGATTTTGGTAAGGTTTGAGACACTTAGTCTCTTTTAAGGGAGTTTGAGTTGGAAAAGTCAACCAGATGTTGACTTATGTGTTAAAGGACTCGAATGTGAGTTTCGATGGTTCAGTTAGCTTCGGGAGGTTATTCGTGACTTAGGAGTGTGATCGGAATGGGTTTTGGAGGTTCGGAGTAGAATTAGGCTTGAATTGGCGAAGTTGATATTTTAGCGATTTCCGGTTGATAGGCGAGATTTTGATATAGGGGTCAGAATGGAATTTCGAGAGTTGTAGTAGCTTCATTATGTCATTTGGGATGTGTGTGTAAAATTTCAGGTCATTCAGACGTGGTTTGGTGGGGTTTGTGATCAAAAGTGTATTTCGGAAGATTTTAGAAACTTAGGCTTGAATCCGATGTGATTTGGTAGATTTGATGTTGTTTGAGGCGTTTTCATGATTGGTACAAGTTTGAATAAGGTATTGGGTTATTTTTGTGCTTTTGGTTGAGGTCTCGAGGGCCTCGGGATGATTTTGGGTGGTTAACGGAGAAGTTGAGATGTCATTGCAGCTGCTGAAGTTTTGCTGCTTCTGGTATTTTCGCACCTGCGGTTTGGGGACCGCAGGTGCGGTGCCGCACGTACAGAAGGAGAGCTGCAGATGCGGTAGTTGGACCGCACCTGCATAGTCACAGATGCAGAGAGTGGACCGCAGATGCGGAATTTTGTCTTTAAGTGATTTCCACAGAAGCGGTGGATAGACCGCATATGCGGTATCGCAGAAACGGCAAAGGTTGCCGCAGATGCGGAACAACTGGGCAGATGAATTAAAAGAGTCCTTCGTGAATTTTTGGGTTATTTCACCATTTTTGACTTCGGCTTGAGAGCTTTTGGACGATTTGGAAGGGAGATTTCAAGGGAACTTCGCTAAGGTAAGGATTTTGGACCTAAAACACATTTGTATGGTAGTATTTCATGGATTAAGACTGTAATTAAAGGAATTAAAGGGCTAAAAATTGAGGATTAAGGCTTGAGTTTAAGAGGCCTTTAAAGGAGGATTTGAGGGGCTATTTGGACTCCGATTTTAGTGTTCTTGATATGCATAGACTCGTGGGGAGATGAGGAATCTATTGATGTAAAAAATTTTGACTTTCGAGACATGGGCCCGGGGGTCGGGTTTTTGTAATTTTGGGATTTTGCCCTTTGTTGATTGTTTTCGCGTGGGCTTTGTTCCCTAATCATATGTTGACGTACTCGCTCTGATTTTGGATAGATTCGACGTGCGTGGAGGCTGATTCGAGGGGCAAAGGTGTCGTAAGCTAGAGCTTTGACCGGTTCGAGGTGAGTAATGATTGTAAATGATGTTGTGAGGGTTTGAAACCTCGGCTTGCACATCGTAGTGCTATATTGAGGTGAGGCACATGCTTGATGACGAGCGTGGGGTCGTGCACTATTGGGGATTGTGATTCGGTCCGTCCCGACTGATGATTTTACCGCGTGTTTGACTGAAATTTATTTGCTATCATCATTATTTGGGTTGAATTCCATATTTGGGACTTGTGCCAACAATTTGAACCCTTCGGGGATTTTATTGATATTTCCTCACTACTCTGACTTTATACTTGAACTCAGTCATGTTATTTTCCACTATTTTCATAATCCGCCATGTTTACTCAGTTTTAATACTTAAATGATATTATAAATAATGTTTGGGCTGAGAAACACTATTTTACTATTGCCCGAATGGCTTGTGAGGATTTTTGACTGAGTAAGGTCGAGGGCCTATGTTGTGAGGAAATATTTATACTGATTATGAGGCCGAGGGCCTGAGATATGTACTCCACGAGGTGGCTTGATTAATATGAGGCCGAGGGCCTAGTGATGACGCCACGAGGTGGCTTGATATTGCGCATGGGCCGTAATGGGCCCTTCTAGGGGTCTGCACACCCCCAGTGAGTGCGAGTACCTATTGTGATGTGAGATTGAGCCCGAGGGGCTGATATTGTTATGAGATGTTACCCAAGGGGCGGATTTGCTGATACTGTGCCCGAGGGGCAAACTTCTATTTGTTTACTTTACCTTAACTACCTGTTAATTACTTGTTTACTTGTTGAAAGAGGATTTTTCTTGACGTTTCACTGTTTTACTATTTTTAAATGATTTTACTGCTTCTTTATAGAATGCCGTGTGCCTTACATGTTTTCTTACTTTCAGTCGTTATTTACATTTGTTACTCACTGAGTTGGAGTACTCACTTTACTCCCTGCACCCTGTGTGCAGATTCAGGCGTAGCTGGTTCTGCTCCCGAGTGCTGATTCCTCCAGTATCAGGCGAGCGTTCAGAGACTATGAGGTATCTGTTGAAGTCCGCAGCCCCGTGTCTCTACTCTTTTATCATTTCTATTTCCCTTCAAACAAATGTACTAGTCTATGGATTTAGTCAACTTGTATTATGGCATATAGACGCTCATGACTTATGATACCCTGGTTAGGGTTGTGTCGGGTTATATTTCCACATTTTATCGATATTTTTCCGCTATTTAGTATATTTAAATCATGGTTAGACTATTTTTATGTTGGTTAACTACTTTAAAAAGTGAATTGGATTTAACTGGCTGGCCTTGTCTTCACGAGTGGCACCATCATGACCGGGTTCAGGGTTAGGGTCGTGACAAGTTGGTATCAGAGCCTAGGTTACATAGGTGTCACGGGTCATGATCAGGTTTAATAGAGTCTCATGGATCGGTACAGAGACATCTGTATTTATCCTCGAAAGGCTGTAGAACCTTTAGGAAAAACTTCATATTCATGAAATTCTGGCCGTGCGAACTTGTTGATCCGAGTACTAAACCTCCGCTATTCTATTCTCTTACAGATGGCGAGGACACACGCTACCGGACAGGGTGGACGACCACTAGTGCCACCAGCTGTGGCCACCAATGGCCGAGGACGCGGTCGTGGTCATGGTAGAGGCAGAGCAGTGAGGGCAGCACCTGTAGATCCACCAGCTGCCCCAGTTCAGGACCAGGTCCTAGCTATGGATGCTCTAGCAGCACCAGTTCAGGCACCAACTGTCCGCATCGTGATTTCGGGTCTTCAGGAGGCCTTGTCACAGATCTTATCAGTTTGCACTGGCTTGGCTCAGGCGGTTTCAGCCACTACAGCCGCAGCTACTTCAAAGACTGGGGGAGGCAATCAGACTCCCGCCGTTTGCACACCTGAGCAGGTCGTGCAGGGACTACAGATGTTGGGGACGCATCCAGCCCAGCTGGTCGCAGCTGCTCAGGACTATATGGTTCCTGTCATGCTGGAGGATGAGCAGCGTAGGTTGGAGAAATTTGGTAGATTGCAGCCTCCGACCTTCAGTGGCGCAGAGGGCGAGGATGCCCAGGGCTTTTTGAATAAGTGTCAGAGGATGCTTCATACTATAGGTATTCTGGAGACCAGCGGGGTCGATTTTACCACCTATCAGTTTTTAGGAGCTGCTTTCACTTGGTGGGAGGATTTTGAGAGGCGTAGGCCTGTTGGTGCAGCACCCCTTTCCTTGCAGTAGTTCTCCGTTCTCTTCTTGGAGAAGTACGTGCCGCAGTCTCGCGGAGAGGAGCTGTGTAGGCAGTTTGAGTGGTTGCGATAGGGGGAGATGACCATGTCGCAATACGAGTTGAGGTTTTCTGAGTTGGCTCGTCATGCCATCTGGTTGGTTCCGACAGATCGAGAGTGGATCAGGAGGTCTGTTGATGGTCTCACTTATTAGCTCCGTATTCTTATGACAAGGGAGAGGGTATCTGGTTCTACGTTTGAGGAGGTTGTTGATATCGCCCATGAGATTGAGTCGGTTCACCGTTAGGAGTGAGAGGAGAGGGAGGACAAGAGGCCTCGAGGATCTGACAGCTATAGTGGTACTCCTTTGAGGGGTTAGTTTCAGCACGGCAAAGGCCGTTCATTCAGGTCTACTTAGCCAGCTCACCCAGGTTATCGTGGGGTATCTTCGGGTCATAGTTATCACGGATCTTAGCAGGGCCAGTCATCACTCAGTACCCTTCTAGCTTAGAGTTCGACACTTGTTCTATTAGCTCAGGGCTCTTCTATGCCGAGTGCATCTTCTAGTCACTTCGGTGCGAGGAGTTCCTTTTAGTCCCCTTCTCCAGCACCTTGGAGTTGTTATGAGTGAGGTGAGATGGGCCACATATGGAGGCAGTGTCCTCGTCGTGTTTCTAGTTCATCCAAGCAAAGGGGTCAGTCATCGGCTTCGGCGCCAGTTTCTTCACCACCACCCACTCAGCCAGCTAGAGGTTGAGGTTAGTCAGCCAGGGGTCGCCCTAGAGGGGGAGGTCGATCAGGGGGCGGTCAGACCCGTTTCTATGCCATCCCAGGCAGGCCCGATGCTATTGCTTCAGCTGCCGTCATTACAGGTATTGTTTCAGTCTACCACAAAGATGCCTTTGTATTATTTGATCCCGGTTCCACCTTTTCTTATGTGTCCTCCTATTTTGCTCATTATTTGGGTATGCCTCGTGAGTTTCATGCTTTACCTGTTCATGTATCTACCCCGGTGGGCAATACTGTTGTTGTAGTCCGTGTGTACCTGTCGTGTGTGGTGACTATTGGGGGTCTGGAGACCCGAATGGATCTATTACTATTGAGCATGGTGGATTTTGATGTCATTTTGGGCATGGATTGGTTATCCCCGTGTCGTGCTATTCTGGACTATCATGCTAAGACAGTCACATTGGCTATGCCGGGTGTGCCACGGATCGAGTGGCGAGGTGTGAATGATTATGCTCCTAGTAGAGTGATCTCTTTCTTGAAGGACCAGTGTATGGTTAGGAAGGGTTGTCTTTCATATTTAGCATTTGTGAGGGATGTCGGAGCTGAGGCTCCCAGTATTGATTCTGTTCCAGTTGTTAGGGATTTTCCCGATGTGTTTCCTACAGACCTGCGGGGCATGCCACCTAACAAGGATATTGATTTTGGTATTGACCTGGTGCTAGGCACTTAGCCCATTTCTATTCTGCCGTATCGTATGGCACCAGTAGAGTTGAAAGAATTGAAGGAGCAGCTTCAGGAACTCCTAAATAAGGGGTTCATTCGGCCTAGTGTGTCACCTTGGGGTGCGTCGATTCTGTTTGTAAAGAAGAAGGATGGCACAATGAGAATATGCATTGATTATAGGAAATTGAACAAGGTAACAATTAAAAACAAGTATCCATTGCCTCACATTGATGATCTACTTGACCAACTTTAGGGAGAGAGGGTGTTGTCCAAGATTGATCTCCGTTCGGGTTATCACCAGTTGAAGATCAGGGATTCAAATATTCTTAATACGGCTTTCAGGACCCGATATGGTCACTATGAGTTCTTGGTGATGTCGTTTGGGTTCACCAATGCCCCAGCAGTGTTCATGCATTTGATGAACAACGTGTTTCGACCTTATCTTGACTCGTTTGTCATAGTCTTCATTGATGATATCCTGGTGTATTCGCGTAGTCAGAAGGAGTATGCATGGCATTTGAGAGTTGTGTTACAAAGATTGAGAGAAGAGAAGCTTTATGCAAAGTTCTCCAAATGTGAGTTTTGGTTCAGTGGAATGGCTTTCTTGGGACACGTGGTGTCCAACGAGGGTATTCAAGTTGATCCGAAGAAGATAGAAGCAGTTTAGAGTTGGCCCAGACCGTCCTTAGCCACAAAGATTCGTAGCTTTCTTGGTTTGGTGGGCTATTATCGCCGATTTGTTGAGGGATTCTCATCTATCGCATCGCCCTTGACCAAGTTGACTCAGAAGGGTGCTTCATTTGTATGGTCGAACGAGTGTGAGGAGAGCTTTCAGAAGCTCAAGACAGCTTTAACCACAGCTCCAGTGTTGGTTTTGCCATCAACTTCAAGTTCATATGCCGTGTATTGTGATGCTTCGAGAGTTGGGATTGGTTGTGTATTGATGCAGGAGGGTAGAGTTATTTCTTATGCTTCTCGTCAGTTGAAGCCCCATTAGAAGAACTACCCTGTTCGTGATTTGGAGTTGGCTGCCATAGTTCACGCATTGAAGACTTGGAGGCATTACTTGTCTGGCATATCTTGTGAGGTGTTCACTGATCATCGCAATCTTTAGCATTTGCTCAAGCAAAAGGATCTTAATTTGAGGCAGCGGAGATGGTTGGAGTTGCTTAAGGATTATGATATCACTATATTGTACCATCCGGGAAAGGACAATGTGGTAGCCGATTCTTTGAGCCTCAAGGTAGTGAGTATGGGGAGTTTAGCATATATTATAGTTGGGGAGAGACCTCTTGCAGTTGATGTTCAGGCCATGGCCAATCGGTTCATGAGGTTAGATATTTTAGAGCCCAGTCGGGTATTGGCTTGTATGGTTTCTCGGTCTTCCTTATATGAGTTCATCAGAGACCGCCAGTATGATGATCCGCATTTACTTGTCCTTAGGGACAAAGTTCAGCATGATGATGCTAGAGATGTGACCACTGGCGATGATGGGGTGTTGAGGATGCAGGCCGGATTTGCGTGCCCAAGGTGGATGGGATTCGAGAGTTGATTTTAGAGGAAGCCCATAGTTCGCGATATTCCATTCATTCGGGTGCCGCGAAGATGTATCAGGATTTGAGGCAGCACTATTGGGGGAGAAGAATGAAGAAAGATATTGTTGGAGTTGTAGCTCGGTGTCTCAATTGTTAGCAGGTGAAATATGAGCATCAGAGACCGGGTGGTTTGCTACAGCAGATGGATATTCCTGAGTGGAAGTGGGAGAGGATCACTATGGACTTTGTTGTTGGACTTCCACAGACTTTGAAGAAGTTCGATGCTATTCGGGTGATTGTGGATTAGCTGACCAAGTCCGCGTACTTCATTCCTATGTGTACTACCTATTCTTTAGAGCGGTTGGCAGGGATCTATATCCGAGAGATTGTTCGCTTGCATGGTGTCCTAGTTTCCATCATTTCAGATAGAGGTACTCAGTTTACTTTGCAGTTTTGGAGGGCCGTGCAGGGAGAGTTAGGTACTCAGGTTGAGTTGAGCACAACTTTCCATCCTCAGACGGATGAGCAGTCAGAGCGTACTATTCAAATATTGGAAGGCATGTTGCATGCTTGTGTCATTGATTTCGGAGGGTCATGGGATGAGTTTCTACCGCTTGCAGAGTTTACTTATAACAACAGCTACTAGTTGAGTATTCAGATGGCTTCATATGAGGCTTTGTATGGGAGGCGATGTATATCTCTAGTTGGTTAGTTCGAGCCTGGAGAGGCTAGGCTATTGGAGACTGATTTGGTACAGGATGCTTTGGAGAAGGTGAAGGTGATTCGGGAGAGGCTGCGTGTAGCGCAGTCGAGGCAAAAGAGTTATGCCGATATGAAGGTTCGAGATGTGTCCTACATGGTTGGCGAGAAGGTTCTATTGAAGGGTTCAGCCATGAAGGGTGTTATGAGATTTAGGAAGAAAGGGAAATTGAGTCCTCAGTTTATTGGGCCTTTTGAGGTGCTTCAGAGGATTGGGGATGTGGCTTATGAGCTTGCCTTGCCACCTAGCTTGTCGAGTGCGCATCCGGTATTTTATGTTTCTATGCTCCGGAAGTATATTGGGGATCCGTCTCATGTTCTGGATTTCAGCACGGTTCAACTGGATGATAATTTGACCTATGATGTGGAGCCAGTAGCTATTTTGGGTAGTCAGGTTCGGAAGTTGAGGTCAAAGGATATAGCTTCAGTGAAAGTGCAGTGGAGAGTTCGGCCCGTGGAGGAGGCTACCTAGGAGACCGAGCAGGAGATGCGGAGCAGATATCCTCACCTGTTTGAGGCTTCAGGTATGTTTCTTGACTTGTTCGAGGACGAACGTTTGTTTAAGTTGGGGAGGATATGATGACCCAGCCAGTCGTCTCATGAGTTACCGCTCCACTTTCCTCATTTCTACTTCTTTATGCTTCGTTATTCATGTTTTATGGTATTAGATTGGTCGGGTCGAATCCGGAATGATTTTGGTAAGGTTTGAGACACTTAGTCTCTTTTAAGGGAGTTTGAGTTGGAAAAGTCAACCAGATGTTGACTTATGTGTTAGAGGACTCGGATGTGATTTCCGATGGTTCGGTTAGCTTCGGGAGGTGATTCCTGACTTAGGAGTGTGATCGGAAGGGGTTTTGGAGGTTCAGAGTAGAATTAGGCTTGAATTGGCGAAGTTGATATTTTGGTGATTTCCGGTTGATAGGTGAGATTTTGATATAGGGGTCATAATGGA